>NW_024840583.1:0-1134 GCF_019175285.1 Sceloporus undulatus
GCAGGGAGCCTCCTGTAGAAGGGAATTCCAGAGGGTGGAAGCAGCCAGCGAGAAGTCCTCACCAGGCGAGCCTGGGATGTTGGTGGAACCAAGAGAAAGCCTTCTCCTGAGGATCTTAGGGCTCTAGCTGGTTTGTATGGGAAGGTACGGTTTCTCAAATAGTCTGGACCTAAACCATGTAGGGCTTTATAGGTCATGACCAGCACTTTGAATTGTGCTGGTCTTCAGGTTTGTAACCCTATCTAACACAGGCTGGATCCCTATTCCCTGATTTGCCTTCTGACTGACCAGGAACACCCAGTATTTGTCCAGATTAAGTTTCAATTTGTTTGCCCTCATCTACTCTATTACTGATGACAGGCACTGGTTTAGGACTCAGACAGCCTCCTTGTATTGAGGTGGAAAAGAGTAGTAGAGTGTCATCAGCATATTGATGACACCAGATCCCAAAATTCCAAATGACCTCTCTTAGTGGTGTCTTGTATATCTTGAATAGCATAGAGGACAAAACAGAACCCTGAAGGATCCCAGAGGATGGCCAGGGGGTCAAGCAGGAGTCTCCAAGCACCACCTTTTGGGTTCACCCATCCAGGAAGGAATGGAGCCACTGTAAAACAGTACTTCCAAGTCCCATACCAGCGAGGCAGCCCAGAAGGATACCATGGTCGATGGTATTGAAAACTGCTGAGAGGTCCAGCAGAACTCACACGGACACATTTCCCTTGTCTAGTTCCCTTCACAGGTCATCCACCAAGACAACCAAGGCTGTTATGCCTGAATCTAAATTGAAATGGATCGAGATAATTTGTTTTGTTCAGAAACCCCTGGGATTGGGAAGCCACCACTCGTTCCAATACCTTGCCCCAAAATGGTAGGTTGGACACTGGCTGATAATTATTCATTATAGTGGGATAGCTTTTTCAACAAAGGCCTCACAACTGCCTGCTTTAGGCAAGTTGGAATGCTGTAAGGCAGGCACTGACTACTTTCTTTATCCATTCAGCCAGTCCCCCTCTGGCCTGTTTGATAAGCCAAGAAGACCAAGGGTTTAACACACATGTGGTGGCTGTCACCTCTCCAAGGATCCTGTCCACATCATCAGGCTGCACAAACTGAAAAGTACCCATTAACACT
>NW_024840584.1:0-1133 GCF_019175285.1 Sceloporus undulatus
GTCTGATAAGAAAAAGGTGATGTTAAGTCACGCCTCCCTTTGCCACCAGACTCTGTGCCAGGAGCTGCGCTGCTGCCGGGCGGCTCTCCCTGGGGTGTCGGAGGTGCACATCAGTGCACCATCCCAGAGAGGCCGCCCACGGACTGTTTGGAGGACTCCTGCTGTTGCTCTTTGCAGCTCCAAGGCGGCTCTGGAGGGCTGAATTCGGGTCACCTGGGAGGAAGGCGGAGCGAGGGGCGTGTCGGGGCAGTGGCACGCTGAAAACCGCCCACGGACTGTTTGGAGGATTCCGCAGCTCCGCAACTGCGCAGCTGCGCATTTTTGGCTGCGCAAGGGCGGGGAGAGGCTGTGTCTATGTCAGCCTTAGAGGAGAGGATGTCTGAAGTGACTGACCTTTGCTCTTTTAGTTGTTGGAGAAGGGGAGGGGGAGGATATGGACGCGGGGAATGCTCTGGCTGGGGAGGAGGAGGGTAATATCTGCATGAGCGGAGCTCCCATTGAGGTAGTGTGGGGCAAGGGGAGGTATGGCGGTGGGAAAAGGGACTTGCGTTACAGAGGAAGGCGAGATCGATGTATCATATCTATCTCTCCTTCCTGTCCCCCTCCCAACCAAAGGGACCTGAGGGTCACTCCAACCGTGCCACAAACCCTGTCGCTGCTCCTGTGCAATGCCAGGTCGATTAATAACAAGACCCACATAATTTACGACCTGCTGGATGACAGCAAGTGCGAGCTGGCTTGCATTACCGAGACCTGGCGTGGGCCTGAGGGGGATGCTGTGTGGGCACAGGCCCTCCCTGCCGGGTTCTCGGTGAAGGACCAGTCCAGGTTAGGTGGGCGGGGGTGTGTGTGTGGCCTTGATACATAAGAACATCTTGTCTCTCACCAGGAACCACATCCGTCAAACTTCCTTTATCGAGTGTATTTACCTGACCCTAAAGGCTAGGGACAGTCTAGGGATTCTGTTGGTGTATCGGCCACCCCGTGCACTAACGGACTCCCTTAACGAGCTGACACAGCTGGTCGCGGAGCTGATACTGGAGACACCCAGGCTACTTGTCCTGGGTGACTTCAACATCCCCTTCGCGGCCAACTATGTTCCATCCGGTGCAGCTCGGGAATTCATGGATACC
>NW_024840585.1:0-1133 GCF_019175285.1 Sceloporus undulatus
TTACCATCCATATTATGTACCCTCCTCTCCATTGATACCCCCTTGTCGTGAGGGGAGAGGCTTGCGTACCCTAATGAAATTGTGAGCTATGCTGGCGGTGGTATAATAGCCACCGGTAGGGCCTCCCATGACAGACAGGTCACAACTGAAGGGTCTGACCAAGAGCACCAAAGGGCAGGATGGGCTCTCTAGCCTTATGGCAACCATCCTAGGAAAAGAAAAACTCTAATCTCAAACCTGGGCAAATGGTGCTCATCTAACCTTGTAAGGTCAACTATCTAAGAGAAGGAAACTCTAATCAAACCTACGACCTGAGGGCCTTGCTGCCACCATCCATGCTTGTCAAGGCCTCAGCAGATGAACCTCTGGTTTAAAGGGTAAGGCCAGTTCTGTGCATGCTGAGCCCCACAAGAAAAAGCCATTGCACAGGCTCGAAGGATACATCCAACTTCCAAAAAAGTCCTGTAGCGATAGGCAAAGGATGAAATGGCAGGTGTAAAGATGCACTGGAAGCCGCAGACCCAACCCTGCATGCAAGCGGTTCAGGACTTTGGTCGCTTGAGACTGACCTCAATGATGACAGTCTTGTTCGGCAGCATCCTTAATGACCAAGCAGCCTTTTTTAAGGAGAGCACTGTTTGCTCCATATGGAGAGGGGCCTAGAAAAGGTGGCCTAACGAAAGCTCATCCCCATATACACATTTGGCTAGCCCTTGCCAACGGGCATCTTCTGATGTGGTCAAACAAAGACAAAGAAACAAAGGCACACACCAGCCTCCAAAGATGCAAATAGACTAACGCTTGCATGCTGGAACATCAGAACCATGCAAGATTCTGCAAATAGTGGACGTCCTGAGCGTCGTTCTGCTCTAATAGCCCATGAACTGTCATGACTTAACATTGACATTGCTGCTCTTAGTGAAGTTCGTCTCCACGAGGAAGGCAGCCTTAAAGAACACTGTGCCGGCTACACACTCTACTGGTCTGGCAAACCCAAAACTGAAAAACATCTTTCAGGTGTAGGCTTTATGACCAAAAACTCCATTGCCTCCAAACTCAAAACCTTGGCAACAGGACACTCTGATCGCATTATCTCCTTACACCTCCCACATGTTGTTCTCTTCAGTATATAT
>NW_024840586.1:0-1133 GCF_019175285.1 Sceloporus undulatus
TCCTGCAATGCTTTGGTAATCATAGGCCAAGCCCCTCTGACTTTCTCAGACCATTGAGTTACAGCAACAGGGTCAGACTTCTCAGCAGGCAATGCAGGTAGCAATTTAGGCTCAAATCCATAGTTAATCAAAAAAGGAGACTGCCCAGTGCTCCTATGGACAGCACTGTTGAAAACTACCTCCGCATGAGGGAGCAAGTCATACCAATCATCCTGCAAATAATTAGTGTAGGATCGAAGGTATCTCTCAAGGGCCATGTTCGTTTTTTCACATTGTCCATCCGTCTCAGGATGATAGGCTGTGCTGAGGGCCAATTGAACCCCTAATTTCTTCTGCAGTACCCTCCAAAATTTTGAGGTGAAGGTACTGCCTCGATCCGAAATTATTCTATCTGGCAATCCGTGATATTTATATATATTGGCAATGAACAGGTCAGCTAACTTAGAAGCTGAAGGCATCCTTTTGCAAGCAACATAATGTGTTTGTTTAGAAAACAAGTCCACCACCACCCAAATGGTGTCTCTGCCTTTACTTGGTGGCAAATCAGTTATAAAGTCCATAGCAATGTGTTTCCAGGGCGTGTCTGGCGTAGGTAAAGGGTGAAGTAAACCCCTGGGTTTTCCCACAACAGGCTTGGCTCTAGCACAAACAGGGCAACTCTTTACAAAAGCATCCACATCTGCGCGCACACCATCCCACCAATAAGTATTGCGTAGCTTGTGCCAAGTTTTCAGATAACCCCAATGTCCAGCATCTTTAGAATTATGGCAAAGCTTTAAAATGTCCTCTCTCATGGAAGCAGGGACATAGACTCTAGAATTCTTTACCCACAGTCCCTGTGCATTACGAGACAGCAAGTTCTTGTGGCTCAGTAGCCAGTCATCTGCATCTGCCACCTGCTGGATTCGTTGCAGAATGTCATCCAGCAGGGGTTCAGATTTAGTCTGTGCAGGGGGCTGGGATGAAGCCTTGGCTTTGCTGCGAGTAATTACTGCCAGGCCCAACTGTTCAGGGGAAAATATAGTTTCTAGTGGAATGGCCTCTTTCCCCTCATGTTGTGGCAGTCTGGACAGTGCATAAGCTAAGATGTTTTGACGCCCAGGGAAGAATTTCAGCTTGAACTTGTATTTGTA
>NW_024840587.1:0-379 GCF_019175285.1 Sceloporus undulatus
GCCTGTAAATTAAAAAAAATATCAAAAACAAGCTTCTTCAGAGATCACCCTTAACAAGACATTTACTATTCTTTCATCTAAGTCTAAAGCACAACATCTATTCTTTTGCCTTTAAAAATAGTCTACAAAAATCTCAGCCAGAGGGGAAGAGAAAAAAACAAGCTTTGAACTTACAAGTTAAAACGCTTTGCTGCCCCATCTCTTTAGCCACAGCCAGGAAAAAACCTCACAAACAGTGTAGCCAACAAGCCTCAAAGATAATTCCCCAAACGTTTGGCCAAAACTCACCAAATATTTAACTTTCAAAATTACTATTAAAAACCAATCACCAAAATCACACCAAAGGCTCTGAAAAGTTGGTGTGAAAGTCATCACATTG
>NW_024840587.1:479-1133 GCF_019175285.1 Sceloporus undulatus
CAAAAGAATTCAGGCCTAACACACTAATCTTATCAACTTTAATTGGAAAAATAATTTAGCTGGATTGCCAATCAGAAGATTGCAGGTTTATAATTCAAAAACTCCAAAAGCACCATGCTCAATAACAAGAATTACTTTGGTCTTTACTTAAAAACAATTGCATTTAAAAAAACATATACAAATTCCCAAAGGCACAACTTAAACTTCATTTTAAAACCCATGAGAGCATCTTGAGGCCAGAAAATAAAAACAAAATATTGAACAAAAAGCTGCTTGCCTGTAAATTAAAAAAAATATCAAAAACAAGCTTCTTCAGAGATCACCCTTAACAAGACATTTACTATTCTTTCATCTAAGTCTAAAGCACAACATCTATTCTTTTGCCTTTAAAAATAGTCTACAAAAATCTCAGCCAGAGGGGAAGAGAAAAAAACAAGCTTTGAACTTACAAGTTAAAACGCTTTGCTGCCCCATCTCTTTAGCCACAGCCAGGAAAAAACCTCACAAACAGTGTAGCCAACAAGCCTCAAAGATAATTCCCCAAACGTTTGGCCAAAACTCACCAAATATTTAACTTTCAAAATTACTATTAAAAACCAATCACCAAAATCACACCAAAGGCTCTGAAAAGTTGGTGTGAAAGTCATCACATTG
>NW_024840588.1:0-1133 GCF_019175285.1 Sceloporus undulatus
TAAAGCCGTGATGAGGTAGGAACAGCCAGCTTTTTGCCAGCACAAAAGGGAGTGGCAATTTGCCACTTTTTTTTTTTTTTTTTTTTGGCTGCCAAAAAGACGGATTCTGGCTGTGGCATGTAGTTGCCACAGTCCCAATCCAGCTTTCTCAGGGGTGGTTTCCAGCCACCCCTTCTGGGATACCATCCCAGTATCTATTATTATTTATTATTTATTATTATTATTATTATTATTTATATAGCACTGTAGATTTGCACAGCGCTGTACATAAAACAATAAATATAAAAGAGTAAACCTGCCTATGGCGTACAATCTAAAAAATAATAGGATAATACATATAAAATACATAGCAATACAGGAAATGGTTCAATAAAACAGGCAACAAAAAAGAACATCAAATAGCAAATGCTAATCACGCAATGCCTGGGAAGGCTTCTCTGAACAGGATGGTCTTCAACTCCGTTTTGAAGCTGGTTAAAGAAGTGATGGCTCTTGCTCGTGGGGAAAAAAGGTTCCAGGAGTGAGGGGCAGCAAGTGAAAAGGGGCAAATCCGAGATGGGGCAGAGGAAATCCTGGGCTGGTACAGCCAACCTTGACTATCAGAACAGAGGGCCCGAGTGGGAAGGTGGGGAGAAAGAAAGTCTGATAAAGGAGCTTATACTGAATGCGGAAAGGGAGGGGGAACCAGTGAAGGGATGCCAACACAGGAGAGATGTGGTCAGAGCGGTGGGTGGATGTGATAATGCGTGCAGCTGAAAGCTGGACAGAAATTAAAGGATGGAAATGAGAAAGAGGAAGCCCAGCCAGGAGGTTGTTACAGAAATCAAGTCATGAGACCATTAGGGCATGGACCAGGATCTTGGCAGTACTGTAGAGGCGGAGAGATATGGATTTTGGCAATATTGTATAAAAAGAATCTACAAGCCTTGGCTGTGGTCTGGATCTGAGGGATACATGACAGAGAAGAATCAAAGATAAAACCAAGACTACGGGCTTGCTGAACTGGTTGAATAGAAATGTTGTCCACAGGGACAGATAAGGCGTGTTGAAGGGTGGACTTAGGAGGAAAGACAAGAAGCTCCATCATGGACATGTTGAGCTTCAAACGCTGATGGCGCATCCACTGCGAGACA
>NW_024840590.1:0-1133 GCF_019175285.1 Sceloporus undulatus
CATGTGTGATGCTTTCTATTTGGCACAAAATTCTTCCCCAAATGAGGCATCAGAAGGGAGGGTCTCTCCTCTGCCGCACTTTCCAGGAGGGAGGGGGCTCCTCAAAGACCTTTTTACCTTTGGATCCCCCTCCACTCCATGGCCATGCCTCTCTCCAAGGGTCCCCCCTGCCCTCTCTTCTCATAATAACCCCCAAGTACCTGGGCCCCAAGGAATCCCCTGAGGAGGGGGCAGGGAAGGATAGAGGGAGACGAGGCCAGGCAGGCCCCTTGCCTTTCTTTGAGGGAAGGGGCTTCCTTCCTTCTTATAACCTGCCAAGGGCCCCCCACCAGACCCTCAAGCCATTCCTCTGAATCAATAAGGTCTCTCCCGACTTTCCTATCTCCCTAACAACAGACTGAGAGGGCAGCAATGGCTTCAGGGGAAATGACTGTCACTGCTCTGTCTCTCTGAGTGTGCGTGTGTATGTGTGTGTTTGCCTCTGCTATTCTTATGGCTGGGAATGGAGATGAGGACTGAGGCGAGAAGAAAGGGTCAGTTTGGGGCAAATTCAAAACTTCTGTGCATCAAAGAGTCCAATGTGTTGAAACAGCAAAGAACTTTATTGAGAACACACAGAAATCCAGTAAGCCAGAACTGCCCACTCCAATACAAAGAATACATTAAACCCCCAAAACCTAAAACATCACCCTCTTTCAAACCTAGCCCCCACCTCCAATTCCCACAGTCTATGCCCCACAGGAAACATGCCCCCTTTTGCCATTCCCAGAAACTAGCCCTTTCTGTCAATACCTGCCCCCAACTTTCTTAAGCCAACATCGTACACATTGCAAAAGCTATCATTCCCAAAACTATTCTAACCAGCTGTAACAAATCCCAGCCCCCCATCTACCTAACTTATACCATGACCCACAACCCCCAGGCAAATATACAACCTAAAGTACAATACAAGTACAATACAATTTATTGAGTAGCCCAAGGGCCGTTTCAAAATACTAGTAACATAATAAAAAGCAGTATCACACAGCTATATATAAAATGTAAATACAGTGCACTAGGTGCAATAAACCTCCATACAATATAAATACATATGCATAACCTAAGCGTGCACCAGAACCAGAACATGCACTACT
>NW_024840591.1:0-1133 GCF_019175285.1 Sceloporus undulatus
AAATCAGGTTTTTGCTTGTTTGTTTTTTGCACTAATGTTTTAATAAAAGAAGTTGAATCCTGCTTATTATATTAATACTATGAAACATTACTGCATGTATTTGAAAGCTTGGTCAATCATATTTTAATGCTTTCTAACATTAACAATCTAAAGACTTTGATATGATTTACATCTTCCAATAAAACACCATTTTTACTGCTTATTATTCCTATTAAATCTTAATATATGTAGGTGGTACATAATAAAACAAAGTACTCTCAGAGTCATTTTGGTTGAACTTATGTTAATTGAAGCATTTGTTTCTAAATGGCATTTCTTACACAATAAAATAAAGCGGTTAAAAAGAAGCAATTGACATTGGATACTGGGCTAAATGAACAACTGCCAATAAATAGTTACAGTTAGAATGTTTAAATTCAAACAGTCATTACTGTTCCAATAAGAGGGTTAGAAAATAGTAATAATAACTAGAATTTTAAAAAGAAAGAATAATCAATTAAAAAAACCAGTTTTTTTAAAAAAGAATGTGAATTGATTTAATCCACTATTTAAACCAACCTGGTTTAAACTAGCCAACCCTGAACATGTGTCTAACCTTATTAGAAATTTCATCAAACCCAGTAGTCTTCAGAGCATCTTGTGGTAGTGGAATTCTTCCCTGTCTTCCTTTTTAGTTCTTCAAAGCAGACAAAAACAAAAAGACAACAAAACAAGTTAAACAGCAGTACAGACATAAACAGTGATTAAGAAATTGGGAGTCAGTCTCATGTCTGTGTTCTTGTTTTCTGGAACATGTTCCATTCTTTCTGCCCCATGTAAAGTTAAGGGACATGTCAGTAGCTACCACAGTACTGGTCCTGTTTGACAGGGTGATTACTGTGAACCAGTATTAAGTTACAGGCTGATATTTCCGTAGTTATCGAGGGTATTTGCTCAAGAGGAAGTAGGAGAAGGGACAGCATGTTGAATCCTGAGGCTGGCTACCAGCTTGTTCACTTACCATATATACTCAACTATAAGTCAACCTCATGTATAAGTCGAGGTCAGGGACATTTTGGATGAGGGGTGTTCGTAACTTTATGTACCTGTATTTCTGTATTCTTCGATGAGAAGATTGGCTAAGATCTACTTGT
>NW_024840592.1:0-1133 GCF_019175285.1 Sceloporus undulatus
GAGCATGACCCTGTTCTGGATGCCCCCAAATCCATATAATGATTGTATCCTTACTCATAGGAGCTAGCAAAGAAGAGATTGTAGGGGAACTTTCATGAGGAAATCAGTGGAAGCAGATAATCAGGCAGTTCAAAAATATTCCATTAAACATATCTAAAACTATTTTAATTGAAATTAATTACATCATGCCATGTGCTCTGACTCAATACTCTATGGCATCATTTCCGGTGAGACTGCCATAGAGTATTGAGTCAGAGCACATGGCATGATGCAAGCTAACTGCAGAGGATGCTTAATGCTGTGTGGCACCAGGAGATGACCCACAACCAATACAGTATACAGCTAAAAAGGCCAATGTCATTCTAGGTTGCATCAATACGAGTAAAGTTTCTAGATCAAGGGATGTAATAGTGCTACTCTATTCTGCTTTAGTCAGAATAATCCTGTGTCCAGTTCAGGGCCCCACAATTTAAAAAGGATGTTGTCAAGTTGGAACATGCCCAGAGGAAGGCAGCCAAAGTGGTGAAGGATCTTGAAACCATCAAGCCCTTTGAGGAGTGACAGTAAGACCTCTTTGACAGTGCAACTCCCTTAGTTTCATGGAGTCCTCCTCCTTGGAGGTCTTTAAACAGAGGCTGGATGGTGTTTGAAAATGATTCTATAATTCTAGTGGAATCATAGCACCAGGATAATTAAGCATAAAAGGGACCTCAGTCTTCATAGAAAGGGCAATGGATTCAGGTTCCTTACCCACAGAAGCCACATTCTCATAATTCTCCATCATTACACAATTGTACATAAGTCTCTGCTTCTTCGTCAACAGACTCCATTCATCCTCAGTGAAATATACTGCCACATCCGCAAAGGTCACCTGCAACAGAAAACAGCCTTCATCCAGAGAGTGACTAAGGAAAAGGGGAGGAAAGCATATGGTTCATCCCAAATATTATTTCATCACTTCAGAATTCAGTCCAGGAAATAAACTTTCAATTATGTTAGCAAGCAAAAACCTGCTGCCTTTGAAATCTAGTTTGTCTCGAATCCTTTCAATATGATATACTTAGGGAGCTGGACATGTTTAGCCTCGAGAAGACAAGGTTAAGAGGTGATATGATAGCCCTGTTTAAATACTT
>NW_024840593.1:0-1133 GCF_019175285.1 Sceloporus undulatus
ACCTCGAGCCATTGTTGTGCTTCCTGTGCTTGCATTTCAGACCCTGCGACTCCAGAGTCAAGCCTTCAAATCCATTTCTCTTCTTCCACCGTTTGCCTCACTGCCTGTTGATGCCTGTCTACCAGCTTACCATCTATGAATTAGTGCCTTTTGCACAAAGCATCTAGCACTGCTTTAAAGAGAAACAGTTTTAAAGAGAGTAGGGCAGGAAGCGAGCAGTGGCACTGCCAACGCTACGTCAGTCAATCCGTCAATCAATTCTTTATTACAACCCAGAGACCCAGCATAATTGATTTTACAACATATAAAATAAATTAAAAGCACAAGGAACAGTTAGTCAGTTCATACAGAAAGAAGTTATTTCAGACATTTTCCCCTGAGCTGTTCCTCAGACAAAAACTTGGCAACCGTCAAGATCACATGGGGAATCTTATTTTCTAATAAGAATTTGACGTAAAATTGGGCCCATTTTCCTGGTAGATTCACCATTAATGGATTAATCATGTGTTGTCCAGCCTGCATGTAGAAACCACAAGACAAAAGCATGTGCTTTTTGGATTCTACTTCCTGAGTACTGCAGGGACATAATCTTGCAGCACAAGGGACACCAGCAATCTACCTCAGAGCATTTCAGAGGGAAAAGCATTGTATCTGGCCTTAGTAAAAAGTTTGTGACTCCAGCACTATATGGCAAAGAACATCGGAAGAAGCTGAGGTAGATGGAGGGGGAGGTGACACTAGTAGAGAGAGGAGGCAAGGTAAGGTAGGTAGGAAAGGTGCAAATCATGAAAGGTGGTGGCCTTTTGCCTCCTACTGGAGTTGGCAGAGTCTGTTTCAGATAGTGATGCACAGGTTGGATTCTAGCCTACCCTCAGTTTAGCAGTTGCTAGGCCTCACATCCTCAGACATTTTCAATTTGACTGAAGTCAAATTCTCCCCAGTTTGGTGAAGATCTGCTTTGCTGCATGGCTGAATGATGGTATATTATTATTTTATTATTAACCTTTATATATAAAGCACTGTAAATTTACACAGTGCTGTACATACAATCTTTTAATTAGACGGTTCCCTGCCCTCAGGCTTACAATCTAAAAAAGACATGACACAAAAGGAGAAGGGAGTGGTGGTGGGGA
>NW_024840594.1:0-1133 GCF_019175285.1 Sceloporus undulatus
GCTGCATCACCCTCTTGGCTCACCTTCAACTTGTGGGCTACTAGGACTCCTAGATCCATTTTGCATGGATCTCCCCATCTATATCTATCAATTCCATGTCTTCCTGCCTAATTGTAGTACCTTACATTTCCCCCTGCTGAACTTCATGTTGTTAACTTTGGCTAGATTTTGGATAGATTACATTTTCTAATCTATTCAGATCATTTTGAATTTTGATCCTCTCCTCTGGGGTATTACCTCATCTGCAAATTTCACAGGCATGTCCTCTATTCGTTCATCCAAGTCACTGATAAATAAATAGATAATACACCCAATACTTATGGAATTTGCATGCCTTTCCGCTTTTGTTCAGTCTGGACTTCCAGAAACCAGAGGCTTATTCTTCCAAAGCATGTGTGAAAGTGTATGTGTGTGTGTGTGTGTGTGTGTGTGTGTGTGGGTACATATTTACACACACAGACGTGTGCGTGCATGCACATACACGCACATGTTTATGTATCTTTGAAAAATAATTGAGATTTTTTTCCAAAGTAGGTCTGTCTGTGTGTGTCTGTGCATGTATATTTCTGTGTGCCAGTATGTCCACCAACATAACAGTAGTAACTTCCCCAGCAAACATCTCACAATATTGAAAAGGAACATTTTTCTTCCACCAACTCATTGCTCCCAGAAACACCTTTTTTGCACTGTTGCGAAACATACAATGAAGGCAGAAGGAAGGAGGCTGCTTCAGGAGTGAGGCTGTACTTTACTATGCTCCATGCGCTTCTCTGGTCACTCATTTGTCCATTTGTCCAAATGGGTTGGATTTGAGTGCCTTTTCACTTTTGTTCAGTTTGGTCTTTGAAAAAAATACTGAGCTTTTATTCCAAAGTGTGTGTGTGTGTGTGTGTGTGTGTATTTCTGTGAAGCCAGTATATGCCCACTAACAGAGCCATGGCCACTTTCCCCATTAAATATCTCCCAATGGACAGAAATGGACTTTTCCCTCCATTGGCCCAAGGTTTCCAGGAACTACTTTTCTGCGCCATTGTGATGCGTACGATGAAGGCGGAAGGATCCAGGCTGCCTCTGGCCAACTGCCAGCCTCCATGGACTTCTCTGGTCAGAAGTGGAGGGAGGGTCAGGCTGAA
>NW_024840595.1:0-1133 GCF_019175285.1 Sceloporus undulatus
TGATTGACAACTCCAAATAAGGTATGGAGGAGAAGAGTCGCTTTATTTTAACACCGATTTCATGCCAAGTGAAAACGCTTAATGAACGCTTGCAAGTAAAAAATTCAATTTAAATAAGCAGATGGGAACGATGAATAAAGCGATTCTGAAAGCGGGATAACAACTGTATTATTTTAATTCGATTTTATTAAAAACGTTTTATTTTAATTCGTATCAAATCCTAAGTGGGAACAAGCTCTAAGAGTGTCTGGGAGCCGGGCTGCCTGCGGGTTGTAGTTGCTTGGAGGCAGTGGCAGTGTTTTGAGTGCGATAATATCTGATTGCATTTCGGAACACAACTGTATCCCATCAGGGATAGGTCTCTTTATGTTGGTGAGCGATAATCTCAGACTAGTCGTCACTGTTACAGTAATCACTGTTAAAATAGGACCTTTACATTAAGTATTTGAAGAGGAAAATACAGTGGTACCCCGGGATACGAATGCGCCGGGTTACGAATTTTTCGGGATACGAACAAATCCCATAGGGATTTATTGCTTCGGCTTACGAAGGTTTCTTCGGGTTACGAAAAAACCGCGGCGCTATTTTCCGCCACCGGAGGGCAGCAGAGAGCTATTTTTCCATTAGCGCCTATGGGAATTCGGCTTACGAAGGTATTTCGGGTTACGAAATTAACTGCGGAACGAATTAATTTCGTAACCCGGGGTACCACTGTATTTAGCAGGATGAGTGTGAAGCTTAGAGTTGCAGCCCTCCACAGAATTTATAACTTACATTCTTTGCCTTCTGGAGTAAAGTATTTACTAATACTTTACTCGTGTAATAACTTCATGGATTTTGTGTAGTAGGAATATGAATATTTTAGACACCTGATTTTTAGTACTCTGGAACTGACAGCACTCACTTACAAGTGTCTCCCCTCTTGCATACTCAGCTCTAACTAGCCTTTGTCAAATGAAGGATGTTCAAGTTAACTAGACTAGTGGCTGTCAACCAGTGTTGTTGAAATTGAACTCACTAAGAGGTTTCTGGATGTTAATGTTCAATAACATGTGAAGTCCACTCCCACACTGACACCAGAGAACTCTAATTGTAATATATTACTGAATGTAATAGTAATTGATGTAAACAAC
>NW_024840596.1:0-300 GCF_019175285.1 Sceloporus undulatus
ACTTGAAAAGAAGCTCCATTTTGGAGCTTCTTTTTTCGGTCCGCGCGGGAGTCGGGCCGTCTGAAGGCTCCGGCTCCCCCGCAGACCTACTGGCGGCGGCGGCAGAGCGCCGCAAAGCGGCGCTCTGTACCCCGCCAGTGAGATGTCAAGCTACAGGCCTGTTACAGACTGCCAAAATAAAGCTGCTTCGGGTCTCTTTGGAGGTATGCTGTTTAAATGATGCATGCATCCTAAGAATCCGGAAGCTGCACCAAAGCTGCACTCCGGTGCTTAGGAATGGAGTGTGGCTTTGATGCGACC
>NW_024840596.1:400-733 GCF_019175285.1 Sceloporus undulatus
CTTGTTGAGAGGGAGGGGAGATAATTTGAGCCACACAATAATGCAACATTTTAGGCCTTTGCAAACTATTGCAAAACAGTGGGGCTTTCTAAACAGCCCTTTGGGACGTCCGGAGGACGTCCCATTTTAAAAAAGGGGTGTCTCTTATAGACGCCCCTGTGCCTAGTACGGACTCTGTCCGTACAAGATGGCGCCGGCCTTTCTACATGGCCGGCACCATCTTTGCGTACTGGACGCACAGCGTCCAGACGTGTCGCGCCGCTGCTGACGTAGCGAGCGCGCCCCTGGCGCCTCGCTACGTCGCAAACGCGACTTGAAAAGAAGCTCCATTTT
>NW_024840596.1:833-1133 GCF_019175285.1 Sceloporus undulatus
ACTTGAAAAGAAGCTCCATTTTGGAGCTTCTTTTTTCGGTCCGCGCGGGAGTCGGGCCGTCTGAAGGCTCCGGCTCCCCCGCAGACCTACTGGCGGCGGCGGCAGAGCGCCGCAAAGCGGCGCTCTGTACCCCGCCAGTGAGATGTCAAGCTACAGGCCTGTTACAGACTGCCAAAATAAAGCTGCTTCGGGTCTCTTTGGAGGTATGCTGTTTAAATGATGCATGCATCCTAAGAATCCGGAAGCTGCACCAAAGCTGCACTCCGGTGCTTAGGAATGGAGTGTGGCTTTGATGCGACC
>NW_024840597.1:0-1133 GCF_019175285.1 Sceloporus undulatus
ATCTGAGTTTCTGAAGAAATTTGTATGGGTGCCATCTGGACATCTGGTCCTGGCAACTTGTTAATTTTTAATTCAGCTCTCTCCCCTGCCCCTTCTCTGGCACCTCCTTTGGACACCTTCAGATGCTTCTTCCCTCAGAACAATGCTTCAGCTGTTGGCAGTTCTCCCACATCATCTGTAGTGAAGATGAATGAAGGATTAACCTAGCCACTCTGCCATCTTCTTCACCTCTTTTAATACTCATTTCACACCTTGTCATATGAAGGCTCACCGCCTCCCTGGTCACTTGCCTGCTTCTCATATTTTAAAAGAAATATTGGTTGGTTGACAATTTCTCCCACAAATATCGTATTCCTTGCTTTATCTGCTTACATCTGTTCTTCCAGGATTTGGCCACTCCATCCTCCACATTCCTCACATCCCCAGGGCAAACCTTCTACAAGTTAAAGAAGGTTTGGGGAAGCTGTCCCTACCAAGATGTTTTTGGACTCCAAATCCCATCAGCTCCATTCCATCCTGGCCAGTTGTGAGGGATGATGAGAGTTTCAGTTCAACTGCAGTCTACAAGTTCCATACCTACAATTCAAAGGAACGAATCCTTGCCTTCTATGACTTACTTGGCACCACCAATGACAATGCTGCCCTACTGGACTGTTCTACCTATTCCTTCTAGTCAAAAGGACAGGAATAGACTGAGGATTCTGTTAGTCCACCTTGCTGCCTATCAGACTCCCTAGTCAAGTTCACTGAACTGGTCTTGGAGCTGTTGTTGGAGTTCCCAGACTTTTCCTTCCTACCATCGGAGGCCACTTTGTCAGGTGCAGCTCAGGAGGGTCTATCCCAATTGGTTTCAGGACCTATACATGTGGCAGGTCACACCCTTGATGTGATTTTTAGCTCAGAACATATGGACCTGCACTCTGGAGTGGCTAATACCTCTGAGCTGTCATGGACATATCATTTTTCTAGTCAGGATAGCATCACAACTATAACCTGCCCCTGCAGGGGTGAAGGACCTATTAAAATGGTACAATTGAAACACACACTTTTCCTGTCTAGGAATGTTGTCTCTTTATCACAACTTAACTCTATATTTATCCAAGTAATGTCAGGATAATTGAAGTCACCCATTA
>NW_024840598.1:0-1133 GCF_019175285.1 Sceloporus undulatus
GGACAAGTTCTTCTGTAAACAAGGACAATCACAGTCAAGAATGAATATCAGAATTAAGAGAGGAGGGTGTTACTCCAAGATTTAGCCCTTGTTGAACCCTCCCTATTTGATATTAAATTAATAAAGTAGCTGAGAGTGACCCGAGCCTGACACTATTGCAGATGTCCCCTAATCCATGGAACAATTGCATCTCTACTGACAGGAGCAAAGAAGAGATTGTAGTGGAACTGCCTTAAGGGAATCAGTGAAAGCAGATAGTCAAAGGGCTGTTGAAAAAATATTCCATTAAACTTGATTTAAAATATTTTGATTGACAAGTGGCATCATTTCCTGTGAGACTGCCATAGAGTCCTGAGTCAGAGCCCAAAGCATGATGCAATCTAACTGCAGAGGTCACTTCATGCTGTCTGGCACCAGGAGAAGACTCACAACCAATACAGTATACAGCTCACATGTGGATTGGTGTGGATTGGATCAGAGTTGTGTGTACAAGAGATGGGAAGTTGATGGAAATCAGAGAGCTTGCAAATATTTGTATTATTTTGCAACTCAGGATAGAGAACCTCCAAGGACTTGGGTGAAATCAACTGTGTCTGTGAGTTACTTTTAAGTGTGGACAGTAGTCAGTGCATTGCCAAAACCTATATCTGGATATTTGTTTCCATACTCTGCTATGTTATTGTTGAGCTGAATCAGGAAGTGTTTCTTTCAGATCACGCTATACATTGGCTTATGAACAGGACTGGAATTCAGAGCCAAGAAAGACCTGAGAGCCGGTGTGCTATCCCTTTTGTCTGAGGTATTTGCACCAAGCATCCGTAGCATTCAATTTGGATTCAGACAATTCTTTCCCCACCCAGGAAACATACTAAAGCAATTTAGACCATTTTGAACCCTCAGTCTCTGTCCGAAAGCAACAATTTCAGTATAAATGTCCACCCCGATATTTACTGTTCTTTGGCGTCAGTCCCATTGAAGAGAGAAACTCTGTTGGTTTACATGGCTAAGTGCCTCAATATACTCAACAAACCCACTTTCCGTTCCCTTGCAGGACCCTCAGCAATTCGAATCAAGAACATTCTAGAAAATGTATTACCATTAGTATAGCCTTACATTATTCACCAATCCCACCT
>NW_024840599.1:0-1133 GCF_019175285.1 Sceloporus undulatus
AGTCCCCAAGGCCCCTCTCCTGGCCGTTCCCAGAGAGCTAGGCGATCATGGCTTTACTCCTGCCTTCCCCTCCTGGCTCCCAGAGGCCTGATCCCCTACCCTTTCTCCCTCCGCTCTCCAACCTTCCCTCTTGCCCATCTGCACTGCTTCAGCATTTCATCTTCACCATCTCTTCCCTGCCTTTTTGTTTTTCACATTCCCTCCTTCTCTCTATCACAGACACACACCCACAGAGTGTGATGCATAAAAGGGACACTTTGAGGCCCATTTGTTGAGAATGGATGGATAATCAATATACAAATGATTCATTGGGAAAGGCAGAGCAAGGGGCTGGGAACTGGACTCGAATTTTGGTGAGGATCAAGCACCAGAGAGCAGCCTTAAAACAGCTTAAAGACAGGGATGGGCTACTGTCACATGGAGGGGGTCATATTGACTCCCAGGGGATTTCAGGGGCACCCCCACATTGTATTGCCTAAAAATATGGAATAATGTTTTGCCCCTCAGTATCCCATTGCTTCCCTTTGGGGAAGTGGAGGCCGTTTTACCACTGTTGAGCCCTCTCTGATCCATTGCATGGCCAAGGGAAATATTTTCCCCAAGAACCCTCTCCAGCCTCAAAAGGATGGAAGAGGGACCAAAAAGGGTAGGAAACTTGCTCAGCGATGTGCTAAGTACCATTTGGTTGAGAAAAGCATTAATCTCCATGCTTCCTTCCCACAAAATCCTAAATTTCAGAATTAAAAAGTCCTTTTCTTGAACCAAAAGGTTTATTGAGAAACTCCGGCAGAAGCATCCATTAACACGTCTAAGCAGACTCTGAAGAGTCAAAATCTTTTCTCTCCGTCGTTCACTATCTCCACACTCCTCCCTTTCCTCCCCCTTCGGCCCCTAACCAACCCAGCTGCCAAGGTACCTCTTGCCTTCTTCTTCCACCGTTCTCATACGCCTCTCCCCCTGGGGCATGCCTGCCACCCACATCTCACAAACCAGTCAGTTAATAGCCTCCACAACCGATTCCTTTCCCCCAAGACGTTCTAGGCCCCATTATACTTACCAACAACTTAAAACTACTAACATTTAAACTACTAACAATTCCCCCCTAAACCGCAATACCATTCTGGATGAACCAC
>NW_024840600.1:0-430 GCF_019175285.1 Sceloporus undulatus
GCTTTGATTGAGAGTTCCTGCATGGCAGAAGAAGGGAGTTGGACTGGATCAGGGCCCTTCTTGGGGTCTCTTCCAACTCTAGGATTCTATTATTCTACACACACACACGCACGCGCACACACTTGTCCCTCCACATTAGCTAGGGCCAGGGGCACAAAACCCCCATGAATATGGAAAAACAGCAAATAACAAAACATCATGTTTTTACCTGAGACGACACCTCTCTAGGAATCTCTAGGTCTTTCAGTGCAACTCTGTGGTCAACGTCCGACAGACACTGACCAGAGGACTGCGCTGGAGGAGCTACAAAGGCCTAGTAGAATGTCCTCTCTAGGTATCTCTAGGTCCTCCAGGGAAACTCTGTGGTCAACGTCCGACAGACACTGACCATAGAACTGCACCAGAGGAGCTACAAAGGCCTAGTAGAATG
>NW_024840600.1:530-1133 GCF_019175285.1 Sceloporus undulatus
GCTACAAAGGCCTAGTAGAATGTCCTCTCTAGGTATCTCTAGGTCCTCCAGGGAAACTCTGTGGTCAATGTCTGACAGACACTGACCATAGAACTGCACCAGAGGAGCTACAAAGGCCTAGTAGAGTGTTCTCTCTAGGTATCTCTAGGTCCTCCAGGGAAACTCTGTGGTCAATGTCTGACAGACACTGACCATAGAACTGCACCAGAGGAGCTACAAAGGCCTAGTAGAGCGTTCTCTCTAGGAATAATCTCTAGGTCTTTCAGTGCAATGTAAAGTAAAAGTTGACCACAGAGTTGCACTGGAGGACCTAGATATTCCTAGAGAGAACATATGAATGAAATCTGTGAATAATCAAATCCGCAAATATGGAGAGCTGAGTGTGTACACATATACACACAGACAGATATATACATAGACACATGCCATTTTCCCCCAAGCATGACACCAACAGTTGAATTACACTTGGATTTAAATAAAGGTTTTCAATTAATATAGTTTAGCAGTCCTTTTCTTTTAATTGTTGTAAACTGCCTTGAGGGCCAGGTCAGGACAACGGGGGCAGAAGGAAGGAAGGAAGGAAGGAAGGAAGGAAGGAAGGAA
>NW_024840601.1:0-1133 GCF_019175285.1 Sceloporus undulatus
TCCTGTCATTCTCCTCATCTATTTCATCTACATCTCTCCTTCCCTTCGTAACAGTTGCCTTCTCTTAAAGTGCATCCACACTGAGGAGATAATCTGGTTTAACTCCACTTTAACTGTCCTGGCTCAGTGCTATGGAATTCTGGGAACTGTAGTGTCCTGAGACATTGAGCCTTCTCTGCCAGAGAGCTCTGGTGCCTCAGCAAACTAATTTAATTAATGAATACAAATTAATTAGATGCAACTGATTGGGGTAACTTCATTAGACTTTATTCCCAAACTAGATTAGTTTCATTGTATGATAAAATACGGCCATACCTCCTCATTTACAAATTTTACGGTTAAATCAAGCCATCTATACAGATTTTAAGATTATATTATAACATATTACATCCATTTAACAAACTTTTTACAGTTAACTGCTATTTAGGGGCATAGCTATGAGAATCTATGATATGGGGTGCACTATAAACCTTTTAATAAACGAACAGGTATTGCAATCCTATAAATACATATTATCAGACATAACTCCAGAGAGTATTAGCCTTTTGGACGCCACAAGGTTCCTCTTCTTCTTCAGAACAAGAAGCAACACCAGCTGCCTTCAAAAGATAAAGCAAAAGGCTTCCAAAACAACTGAAGCCTTGGGCAAATCTCAGTCTCTCAGCCTCAGAGGATAGCCATGGGAAACCCACTCTGAAGGAACCTGCCAAGAAAAGCCCTTCAGAGACTCCCATAATGTCACCATAAGACCTGGAAACAACTGGGAGGCAGACCCCAAGAACAACATTGGAAATAGGTGCAAGCCTTGCCTTGGGAAAGTGTAATGACTGGGCTCCAGTCAATGGAGGTCTCCTTCAGGCAGAAAAGGGAGGTTTATGCAAATGCAGAATGACATCACTGCTACGGAAGGCTCTCTTGACCAATCAGAGAGCAAGATAAAGGTTCTTCTGGAAGCTTCCATGAGAAGGAGATACAGTATAAGGCCTGAGAGACCAAGAGACAGTTGGGGAAATTGTGTCGGTTGGAGATCGAGAGACAGAGAGAGTTAAAGAGCGGATCTTGGAAGTTAGTCTCAGAATTGGACGTTTAGGTCTATTTATTATTTTAATAGTTTGTATGAATTGGACATTATA
>NW_024840602.1:0-1133 GCF_019175285.1 Sceloporus undulatus
TATCAGGAACAATGCTCAAGCAGACCCAACAGAATGGCCACAGAGCAACAGTCTTAATGCACAATGTGTGCCCCTATGTACAGTGTGTCCCAATGAGCAATAGGAGCTTTTGTTGCACAATGCAACATTTTGCCCTGTTGTTCATCACCACAGTTCATGAGCATGGTTGTGTACCCTGTCAGTGATGTAGCTCCATCACCATAAAGATACACATTATAGCCTCTGCTGCAGGATCTTGGCCTTAATTTGGTCTGCCTAACACTGCATCTGCACTGCAGAAATAAACCAGGTTGACACCACTTTAACTACCATGGCTCAATGCTATGGAATTCTGGGAATTGCAGTTTGTTGTGGCATAAGAGAGATAAAAGAGATGGCTTTGGATATAGCTTAATGGGTCTACTCTGTCCAGAGTGCTCCAGAGAAGGGTTCTCTTATTTCTTCTCTCTCCTGGGCTTGTCTCCAGGTCTGAGTGAGGTAAACATGTCCTCCTTGTGATAGTCTATATGTGCATGGTTTTAAGGCAGTGATACTCAAAAATGATGGTCTGTAAACTAGGTATCAGTCTACAAATCATCAGCAGGGAAAAAAAGAAACAGTTGTAATCAATGGGCACAAATATGGTATTGGTTTATAGCACATTAGGAGGGGGAAATGCCGTTGTCTCCCACGTCAGACATTTTGCCTCTTGTTGCACAATGCAATGCAAACACCGGATTTAAAGGATTTGCCGTTACATTCTCTGTCATCCTGAGGCAAGCATCAATCTCAATCTCTTTCCCCACCTCACCTCCATAATTATGTTCAGGTTCTATTCTTTTCTTACAACATCTCCCTTACCTTCAAACTCAACTATGCCTTTCAGTCAAAAGCCTCATTAAAAGCCCTCATGGTATTTCCCTCTCCTGTGTTTTGTATGATTTTGTTGTATAGTTTTGCATACAGCATATTCTTTTTATAGTCTATTTGAGAATTATAATAAAGTATATTGAATTTCCTTTTATTGGACTCTAAGTCTCTGATTGAGAGGACACACATCATTCGGGCTGTATCCGCCCTGCAGAAATAATACAGTTTGACATGGCTTTAACCACCATGGCTCAATGCTATGGAACTGTGGGATCTGTAGTTTG
>NW_024840603.1:0-1133 GCF_019175285.1 Sceloporus undulatus
TAGATATACATAAGCTGTAGACAAGTAGTGCATGTTCTGGTTCTGGTGCACGCTTAGGTTATGCATATGTATTTATATTGTATGGAGGTTTATTGCATCTAGTGCACTGTATTTACATTTTATATATAGCTGTGTGATACTGCTTTTTATTATGTTACTAGTATTTTGAAACGGCCCTTGGGCTACTCAATAAATTGTATTGTATTGTATTGTATTAGGGTTAGGGGGTGCGGAAGCACCGCCCCTTCCTAACCATAGTACGTATACAATACGTACTATATGGCGGTTTGTATCCCGCCTTGTTCTCCGTCCTCAGATGCATGGAGTCAACAGGTGCCCAGGAAAGACCTTAGATCCTTCCGGAGCACCCTCTCACTCCTTGCATCTGCCGAAGGAGATCAAGTCTACAAAAGCTGATGCTAAAACATCTTTTGAAGGCAAAAGACCTGGTCCAGCTCCTCTTGGCTTCTCCACTGAGTTTTTGGCACAACTGGCCTCACTTTTATCTTTCACACAGTCCTTTTTCTCCTCTATTTCAGGACTAAATTCAGCAGGTAGTGAACTTGGGCTTGGAGCTGCTTCTCCTGTGGCCTTTTGTATCTCTCAACTAACATGATCTTTGGATGGGAAAATAAAGAACAAAAAGAAAAGAAAATCTCACCTAGTTTTAATTAAAATTCCCTGCCGGAGCAGGAAAAGCAAGAGCCGGAAGGTGAGATTGTGAACCTGATGTGAACATTGTTTTCTGGGGTAAGGTTGTAGGTGGCACATCTGGTTCACATGGTCATCAGGGTATTACTGGAAACAACAACAATGCATGCTCTTTGATTGCAGTTTTTCTCCTTCTCATTCTGTATTAATAAACATAACACTGAGAAATAACAGACACGTAAAAGTAATGATGCAATAAACAAACAAATGAGTTTCGACAACAATTTCCAAATCATGGCAGATAGGAAAACCCGGCAAGACAAATCATTTGGACCTGTGTACCTTTCTACAAATAGATTCAGGAGGTTTAAAGGGAGATGTGTCTATTTTTGTTTACATATGCAATGCAGATATCCCAAATCTCCAACAAAATGTTGTATAATCAAATATTCTCTTGTATCTGGGAAATGTCTAATTAACAA
>NW_024840604.1:0-1133 GCF_019175285.1 Sceloporus undulatus
CATATAAGTATAGATCTGTGCAAGTAATCTGCTCCTGTGGATGATATAAAGCCTGCTGTGACGATTTTAACAACTTCTTTGCGAATAAAATCTCTCGGATAAGGGCTGATCTCGACGCCAGCATTCATGCAGATCCTATAGGAGAGGTCTCCGAAGCGTCCGTGGCCCCTGTTGTACTGGATCACTTTGAGTTTGTTAGTACTGATGAAGTGGACAGGATTCTTCGAAGCGTTAGGAGGATGACGTGCTCTCTTGATCCCTGCCCCTCATGGTTGGCAGCCCAGGGGGGAAATGCGGTGTCTACTTTGTTACACCGCATTGTTAACACATCTCTAGGAGAGGGCCAGTTTCCATCAAAATTGAAAGTAGCAGTGGTTAAACCCCTGCTCAAAAAGCCCTCCCTAGACCCCCTGCTTTATAATAACTATCGGCCCATCTCGCTGCTACCTTTTTTGGGGAAGGTGATCGAGAGAGCAGTCGCTTTCCAGCTTCAATCGATCCTGGATGACACCGATTTTCTAGACCCATTTCAAACTGGCTTCCGGGCGGGCTATGGAGTTGAGACTGCCATGGTCGCCTTAGTTGATGACCTCCGTCTGAGCATGGACAGGGGAAGCGTGTCCCTGTTGGTGCTTTTGGACATCTCAGCGGCTTTCGATACCATTGACCATGGTATCCTTCTGGAACGCCTGGGGGAGCTGGGTATCGGGGGCACTGCTTTGCAGTGGTTCCGGTCCTACCTCTCGGGCAGATTCCAGATGGTGGAGCTGGGAGACTGTCGCTCCGACAAGAGGGCCCTTACATCTGGTGTCCCTCAAGGAGCGATTTTGTCTCCTATGCTATTTAACATCTACATGAAACCGCTGGGTGAGATCATCCGGAGATACGGGGCGCGGTGTTATCAGTACGCTGATGACACCCAAATAGTTTTCTCTGTATCTCCGACTGATGCAGTAACTAAGGCTGGTATCTCTCCTCTAGATGCCTGTCTGGCGTCAGTAATGGGCTGGATGAGGGAAAACAAACTCAGTGTGAATCCAGGGAAAACGGAAGTACTGGTGATAGGTTCCCCTGCTCCGGGTGGTGAGATTTGTCATCCGGTCCTGAATGGGGTCACGCTCCCCTTGAAGGAC
>NW_024840605.1:0-1133 GCF_019175285.1 Sceloporus undulatus
CAGGAATAGCTGAAGCAAAGAAAAATCCTAAAGTCAGAACACTAGAAGTGGCCTGGCTTTAAACTCTACCTGAGTTGAAAGGTGGAGGGAATGCCAATAAATCCCTAAAGATCTTGGCCAATTTTGGTTTGGAGCAAGTGGTTTTAACCCAGACTCTTCACTGGACAAACCTTTTAAGGTATCCACCAACTTCGGCTAAAAATTGGGTCTAAACCCTAAGCCAGTCACGTCTAAGAGGCTTTACAGCTTCACGACAGACTTGGAGAACATTCTTCCAAGGAAAGGAACAGTAAGTTTTCTCAGCTTTTCTGCCCTTCATCCTCCCACTGGAGGATAAGACTCAGATAAGCTCCCAAAATTGCTAAGGCTTTCCCCAATAAAATGAAGAAAGAGATTAAAGAATTGATAGCCCAAGTCAACCTCCTCAAGGAGGAAAATTCCATTTTGGCATCCAAGGTTCAAAAATGGGAAGCAACGTCAAATCAAGAACAAACCCATTTCTCCATCGCAGAAGCATGTATAATGGCAGACTTGTTAGGTCCCTTAAATCAGGAAACGAGCATAAAATGGATGATTCGGGATGCAAATAGTTATCCATATGCTGCAGGATTTCATCTGACACAGTTGGCTAGGCTGTGCATGTCCTCTGTGGACAGAGACAACCTGGAAGCAGCAGTGATGTGTCGAAATCTTTTGTCCCAAGATATGTACTCCTGGATGGGACATATCTTGAGCCTATTGTGGCCAGGACAACTGGCCGAGGATTTATACTATGCACAAGAGCAAAAAACAAATGAGGGTCCAGAAACATACATGGCTAGAAAAATGTTGCTTACAAGAATAGCTTTCCCCTCCAAAGCTATGAATAAAGAGTTCATGGGTGAAATATATAGAGGACTTCATCCCAAGAGCAAGGAGTCTCTGGGATGCCAAATCAAAGAGTCAGAGCTATTTGCAGGTTGGGAAATTTTTTCCCAGCACCTAAGGCAGCTCTCTTCAAAATTTCATCTAATGATAGCACAGAGACAAGAAAAGTCCCGAGCCCAAAAGAAGAAAGCTAGGGAAAATTCCCTTAAAAAACGCTTTTTAGATCCATCTAAAAGCCCTACTCAGCCTTCTCTCATTCCCCAAAG
>NW_024840606.1:0-1133 GCF_019175285.1 Sceloporus undulatus
TTAACCGCGGAACGAATTAATTTCGTAACCCGGGGTACCACTGTACTATTACCCCTGTCCCCCATCCTATAGAGGTTCATTTCTTACTCTAATCTGCCTGAAATTTTTAATTTATTCCTATTGGATAGTTTTAAATTTGTTAATGTTTAATCATTTTTTTATAGGTTGATTACTGTTTTTATCACTGGGGAGAGGGTTAGGGTTTGGGGTTTTTTAATTGTAATTTTTAATTGTTTGATGTTTTATTTATACTGTTGGAATCTGCTTTGATTCCTTGTGAAAAAGCGGAATACAAATAAATATTATTAGTAGTATTATCCTGAAGGAGCCTGGGAGAGACAACAGGGAGAGGTGTGGAAGAGGGCTAGACTCTACCCCCAGCCACAGCTGCGATAGATCCTATAAGAATAATGAAGAGAGCCTGGGAGACAGTTGAGGCACTAAAGGGGGGATGTTATCAGACTTATTAGTTTTATTCTGAACCAATTGGTGGTACATCAGTTAGTGATCCAAGAATTCTAGCTTTTAGTACTAGCAATGTTAGCATTGGTGTGTGTGTGTGTGTGTGTGTGTATATATATATATTCTCATTGATTGCCTTGATTACTGCAATCTTCTTTTGATGGGGCTCCCATTGTCCCACCTTAGTCCTCTGATTTTAATTTAACATTCTGCTGCTAAGATACTTCTGGTATCTCAACACTGGCTACCCATTCTTCTTAAGATAAAGTACAAGCTTTTTCTCTTAACATTTAAAGCTTTACAGAACCTAGCTCCCCCTTATTTGTCAGTCCTTATTTCATTTCACCATCCTATTCAAGATTTGTGGTCCAGGAGCTCGGGGCTTTTTACCCAGCCAAGGATTTCTTCTTCTTTGCCTCAGCTTTGTCCTTTTTCACTTGCTGCACTGTACTCCAGGAATTGCCTCCCTGAACAACCGTGGACTATCTCTTGTCTTGCTAGTTTTAAATCTGAATTAAAGACTTTCTTGTTCTCTAAAGCATTTGGAACTATATTTTAATATTGTTTTATAATTTTATATTTGATTGTATGTATTAGTTACTTTTACAGTTTGTATTTTAACTGTATAACTTTCTTAATTTTGTATAGTTTATATTTTGTGACTTTTAGAT
>NW_024840607.1:0-1133 GCF_019175285.1 Sceloporus undulatus
TATTATTATTATTATTATTATTATTATTATTATTATTATTATTATACTGCAGAAATAATCCAGTTTGAGATCTCTGTCACTGCCCTGGTTCAGTGTTAGGGAATCCTGGGAATTGTAGTTTATTGTGGCATCAGAGCTTTCTGACAGAAAAGGCTAAATGTCTCACAAAACTACAGTTCCAGGGTTCCTTAGCATTGAGTCAGGGCAGTTACATTGGTCTCAAACTGGATTATTTCTGCAGTGTGTTTTGTACTTAAATCCAGAAGAAGCCTTGGCATGCCCGGAAGCTGTAATGGCGCGTGTGCCCGTGCTGCATGCACCGTGCACCACTACGTGCACGATCCCCATTATCTTCAATGGGGCTAAAGCATACGTGGAATTCCCCTTATGCATGGTGTGTGTGTGTCCAGAACAGATCCCCCGCATAAAGGAAGAGTCCACTATATTTTTCTCTGTAAGTCAAAATTCTATTGGCTGTCGCTAGTTGACTCCTGATTGGCTGTAGGTAGCTTGGCATAATCCTGACTCTTTCCACACTGAACACTATACATGCTGTCTCAGAAAGATTCAGAGAACAATCTCTTAGCAGCATGGAGGCATTTTGTCATCGTCTCCCCTCCCCCCATAGCTACAACTCAGCTGAAGTGCTAAAGCAAAATCAAGGGGGTATCTCACAGTGTATCACCTTCCTTTCTTCCTTGTATTATTCTGTACTGGCTTCCTCAATTGAGAAATCATTAATCATGTATCTAATTTGACATCTACCTCCACTTTCACAGAGGTGAGGCATACCCTGGTTTAATACAAAACTAGAGATCCGGAAATGGAATTATTTTGGAACTCTTTTTTGTTCCTAGCTATGAGAGCATTGGAAAAGGGGCTTGCAAGCTTGGGGCTACATGTGTGGGTCTGGGTTGGAGTTCCATGACTAGTCCTCCTGGGGTCTGGGGTTTAGTGGTGGGAATCAACCCATTGGATGACCCTGGGCAAGAAATCACACTCTCTCAGCCTCAGAGGGAGGGCATGGCAACTCTTGCCAAGAAAAGCCCAGGAGGAGTCCCATTGGAGGCACACAGCAACAACAAGCTGTTAGGGATGATGGGAGTTGCAGCTCTTCTCCTGGCTTTCACTCT
>NW_024840608.1:0-1133 GCF_019175285.1 Sceloporus undulatus
GTCTCCCTGAGGGACACCAGATGTAAGTGCCCTCCTGTTGGAGCACACGTCCCCCAGCTGCACCATCTGAGACCGACCCGAGAGGTAGGAACGGAACCACTGGAGTGCAGTGCCTCCGATTCCCAACTCCCCCAGGCATTCCAGAAGGATACCATGGTCGATGGTATCGAAAGCCACTGAGATGTCCAAAAGCACTAACAGGGACACGCTTCCCATGTCCATGCCCAGATGAAGATCATCAACTAAGGCAACCATGGCCATCTCAACTCCATAGCCCGCCCAGAAGCCGGTTTGAAATGGGTCTAGAAAATCTGTTTCTTCCAAGATCCCATGAAGCTGGAGAGCAACCGCTCTCTCGATCACCTTCCCCAGGAAAGGCAGCAGTGATACCGGTCAATAGTTATTCTGGGATAGGGGGTCCAGAGAGGGCTTTTTTAGCAATGGTTTTACTATTGCTGTCTTTAGACTTGATGGAAATTGTCCCTCCCTGAAGAATGAATTAATTATACAGCGGAGCATGGAAGTAACTGCCGTTCCTCCTTGGGCTGCCAACCATGAAGGACAGGGATCGAGAGAGCAAGTCGTCTTCCTTACACTTTGAAGAATCTTGTCCACTTCCTCGGTACTCACAAACTCAAAGTGATCCAGTTTAATAGAGTCCACAGAGTCTCTGGATACCTCTCTTATAGGTTCTGGCAAAATACTGGTGTCGAGATCAGCCCTCAGCTGAGAGATTTTGTCCGCGAAGAAGTTGTTAAATTCATCACAGCAGGCTATCGATGGTTCTAAAATAGGGCTCAGGGGAGGGGGCAGTTGAGTCAGCCTTGTAGTTGAGTAGCCAACACCTTGTACTGTGCCTGGAAACGAATAGGCAGCCAGTGTAGAGATTTTAGGATGGGTGTTATTCAGTCACTCCTATTTTTTCCGGCAACCAGCCTGGCTGCCATATTTTGCACTAGTTGAAGTTTCCGGACTAGGCACAAGGGTAGCCCCATGTAGAGTGCATTACAGAAATCAAGTTGTGAAGTTAGCAGTGAATGTACAACAGTTTCTAGGTCCTTTACTTCCAGGAAAGGGTGCAGGTTGACCCTTGGAGAGAGGTATGGCCATGGAGGGGAGGGGGATCCAAAGGT
>NW_024840609.1:0-1133 GCF_019175285.1 Sceloporus undulatus
TGTCACTGCAACGGAAGATTATTCAAAATATAGAAAATAAATAAAGGAAACTGGCCTGCTTGGGAATAGCAAGGAGGATGGAGAGGAGGTGACACTGGCACAACATGACTGCCAATATCACCACTGCACTGGCAGTGACATTTTTTACTATTAGAAAATAGGAAAGAAAAGTGTGGTCTAGGTTTGGATGGCGCTGCTGTTTGCATGAATCAAAGACCTTGGGATAAATTATGTGAAGGATATATGGAATACCAGTAAATAAAGAATTTATACTCCATCCTCTCTACACACAAAATATATGGTAAGGTTGGCAGTTGAAAGATAAGAAACAGCCTTCCATTCTAGAACAGTGAGTCAACAGTTTGAAAAGAGATGGCAACAGAGCAGTTCAGCAGATGGGATGAGATATTTTAGTATTTCCAGTTGCCAGGCTATCCCCAACTTTGCATAGATTTCAAGCTTCTGACCAGCTTCAAAACCCACCAAACATGTAACAAAATTCTGATATAAGGTAAAGAACAAGACATGTGTCAAGAAGAGCAAAGTGAGCGGCCTCTCAGCTGAACTTCATCAACATGGTGGTAAGTCCTTATGGGGTACGCTTTTTAAAGAGGGAAAAATAATATTTAGAAAAATGCTTAAATTGGTTAAATATAGGCACGGTAAAGACCGGCGCCATAGCATGTACTGAAGATGGTGCTAGGGTTGCCATAGCATGTACTGAAGATGTCTTCGTGTCACGTCAGGCTGCTTTTGGTGGCCTAACGGGAGGAGCTCCTTCTTGGGAAGTGCTTTGTTCCCACAGCCACCAAATGGCTGCAGGAATGAAGCCGGGGGGAAAGGGGCCAAGCAGCCCCTTTCTCTCTTGGCAGAAGCTCCCCAGGGTGTCCTTTGGCTTGCAGCCCCAAGGACACCCCTTTTCAGGAACAGGGAGCAGTGGCATTTTGCTGCTTCTCTCTGGTCCCGAAAAGCGCTAGATTGGGGCCTTTAGGCCGCCGCTGTGGCTGCTCTGTCCCCAATATGTGGGGCAAAGGGGTGGTTTGTATCCCGCCATAGTTTAGTATAACCTTTTTGCACACTTGAAGGGGAATTTTCCCATTTTAAAAGAACTGTCAATCAATCCATTTTGTTAT
>NW_024840610.1:0-1133 GCF_019175285.1 Sceloporus undulatus
GTAAGCAGCTCTGAGAGCCATTAGGGCTGAAGGGCGGGGTATAAATAACGTAAATAATAATAATAATAGAGAATCTGCTTGTTTGCAAGGATTGGAATGTGTGGGAATCATACTTCTAACAGAGGCTTGAGTTTAAAAGACTGGTCTCTGTAAAAGGAGGGGGAACCTAGAGAGTTATTGATATTTTTATAATGTATTATGTTGTTATGGGTTTATGCTTATTATATTTTCACATGGTATCATATTATGTGGAGATTGATAGGGTGTTATATTATAGATAGCTATATACATTACTAAGCCATAATGTTAATTAAACTGTTGTGTGGCTGAGTTCTGTGGTCCAAGGCCACAGGTGCAGTGGTTGAGAAAAGGCACATGAGAGATTCATTGCTTTTAGGAGAGCTGCCAGAATCCCGGATGGGAGGACACTGCGCAGAAAAGGCAGGAGAACGCTGTGCGGGAAAGGGCTACCCAATTATTGGCTTTATTGGTAAATGGAGAGGGGTGGATTCATATGGTTATAAAAGGGGTATCTTTATACTTTCATTCTTGACAAAAAAGTCATTTTCATTATTTCTTCAATAAAAGCTATTCCTTTTTCAAAGTACTGGCTTTTGTGTTGCAAGACAGGCTGCACTTAGGACCCTGACAGATAGCTCTCTCCCCTTCCATTAACCCTGCTTTCCCAAAAGAGCTGAAGAGCAGACGAAACCAACCACAGAACCTTTCCCTGCTCTTGTGTAATGCCAGGTCAGTCAAAAATAAAACACACATAGTCCATGATCTCCTACTGGACCAAGAGGCTGACCTGGCTTGTTTCACGGAGACCTGGCTGGTGATGATAGCTCAGCCACCTGGGATCAGGCCTTACCAGCCGCGTTCTCCATCAGTGAGCAGGTAAGGGGATTGCCTTTGGTCCATGAAGACAATCTTGCCTTGAGCAGGATACCTATCCATATGATGGACCACATCAAATGCATTTACCTCAGCTTAAAGACTAGGGAAAGACTGGTGATTCTCTTGGCCTACTTCCGCCCCATTCCTTAACAGACTCCCTAGCGAAGCTGACACAACTGGTCTCTGAGCTGCTGCTGGAGTCGCCTAGGCTTTAATTTAATCTGAAATAGGGAGGG
>NW_024840611.1:0-1133 GCF_019175285.1 Sceloporus undulatus
ACCATTAAGCCAATTGAGTTGCAAGACATTGATCATGATATGCTAAAATTGAAAATCTCTTCCTATGAATCTGCTGCCAATGCCGATGGGGGCATTCGATCGATCCCTGAAGGGGAAAAGATCGCCCTTGACTCCAAGGGGAGTAGGGGGTTTACACCGTCACCAGAGACTGGTTCCAGATTCAGAATTGTTGAGGGGGCTCCCAAGGTGGCCTTAAATTGTTCCTGGGATCCAGGGACTACAAAAGCTCAATCAAGTCAAAACCGTCAAAAAGAGACTTTAACAGCAGCTTCATCCAGTGCCTTTGAGCTGGTTGGGCAAAAGGTTATGTTCTGCAAAAAGACTAGAATTAAGTGGCAAGCCAAAAAGATGCTAGAGCAGCGTCAGCCGGTCCTCGCCCAGATGGAGGACAAAGCCACAAACCCGGGTGGAGCTTCTATCAAGCCTCGAGAAGTTTGGTCTTGTTTGCCAACTGATGGGCCAGATACTTTTGCTTCCAGGGGGAGAAGAGCTCTTAAATTGCCTCCAACTTTGTTGCAGCAGCTGGCTGAGGAGGAAAAGATCAAGCGGCAAGCCGCTTGGCTAAATTATGGTCTCTCGGGGGGAGGGAAAGCCCAACAGGGCCCAACTAAGTTAAATGCTTTAAATGTTTGCTCACTTGAACGCAGAGATTTGGAGATTGGCAAGAAGAGATTGATGAGACGTAAGAATCCGGAGGTTCCACGTTGCAAAGACATTTTTGTTGGTGTTGGACATTGGGTTAACAATGCTTCGGACTTTGGGTGATTTGGATTATGGGATTTGTATGCTGGTTTTGATATTATTGGCATTGGGTTTGAACCTATTTGCCTGCATTTCAGAAGCTGTATGAATGTTCTTACTTGGTTTAAAAATGTAAAGTTAAGTTCTGTTTTTTTTAATACTGCTGTTAGATATTATTCATGCATAACTTTATGACAGTTTTGGGGTTTTATCCGGTCTTTGGGACACATGTATTTTATGGTATACTACTACAACTGGTTGATGCTTATTTTCTTGACTTGTTCCTTTGTCTTATTTGCTTAGACTCATGAAGTTCTTATAGTACTAGTTATTATAGCCACATGGTGCCTTTGTTTTACTTTATGGGGGTT
>NW_024840612.1:0-1133 GCF_019175285.1 Sceloporus undulatus
CCTGAGCCTTGTATGAATGCATGTGTGTATGTGCCTGTGTGTGTTTGGACCCCTGTTTCCAATAAAAGAGACATTGATTGTACCTCATTTCTGGATTTCTAGTTCCTGGTATCCAGATCGAAGGGGCGATCCCTGAGGTGTAGCAACAGGCCTCCTCTTGTGACCATGAGCTAATTAAATTCCCCATTGATAATTTGGTCACTGTTCACTGTTACAATAGAAAGGTGGTATGTAAATAAACCTGTCTTGCCTCATAAAATTCATTGAACAGCTCTCACTAAAGACAAAGGTCTGTGTCCCATTGTATCCAACCCCCTGAGTGGCTTCCATCTTAGTGGGACAGTGAATCCATGTTGGTTTTAATCTTGACTGTCCAAGACATTGAATTTATTGGGGGGAAGAGAGTTCAGTAAAAAGTTTGGGGTGGATTTAATGTTCCCCTGCCCTGATCTCCATTACTTTAAGGATAAATTCTCAGTGGGGAGGAATAACTAACTCTCTTTGCAAGACAGCCGGATGCAAACACGCTGCCCAACTCTAAAACACATGGAAAGTGCATAGGCTTCTTCTGTACCTTGTCAGTTGGTTCCAGGTCGTCATCTGATTCTATGAGATCCATGTTTCTGTAGCCATGCCAGTAAGATCCCAGCGGCAAATGTGAGTCATCCTCCAATCCGCATTCAACATCCAAATGGGCTGCTTTGACTCCGTAGGTCAGAGAAAGCCTGTCCATTTGAACAAAGAGTAGAAAGATGAGCTGGTGCCCCTTTTCCATATTGCGGCTTTCCTCCTAAGGCCAAGAACCTATTGCATAAAAGTGTCCCAGACACACTTGGCTCCTTCCTCTGGGTCAGAAAGAATTGTCTGGTTCTTGACCGCCGTCTCTTCTTCATTTCGCATGATTCCTTTGTCATTCATCTTAAGGCCAGACAATTTTGTGGAGGGACCTTTCTTCTTTCCAAGTCCTTTGTCTGGAGAAGTTTTTTTTTAAGTATGAGAACAGTCTTAACAAATAAATTATTTCTTCAGTAAATTAAGTGAAACTCAGAAGAAGCATCATAGGAGATATCAGGCAGAACTCCCTTCATGCTATGTACACTTTTAACAGGTTCGCTAGTGGTCAAGTTGAAGTC
>NW_024840613.1:0-1133 GCF_019175285.1 Sceloporus undulatus
TTGTCTGTTTCCACCCAGTAGGCGTGTACATCATTCCCATTGGTTCTCCTTGTTCATCCCACAATTAATGATTTCATCATCTCAGCCTTGACCACTTAACAATTTTCAGGTGTATCCAATTATCCACTATGCATTTCTTGTCCTTGGCACTCAGGACTTGTTAATTGCTTTACCATTCACACCTGTGTGGTTCTCAATTGGCTTCTGCTGAGTCACTCTGACTCTCACATACATCTTTTATTTCACTTACTGTATAACCCATGTTGCTTTTTCCTTAACAATATATACACCCAATTTTTCCAGCCAAAGCATTCTCTGAAGATGCCAGCCACAGATGCTGGCGAAACGTCAGAAAGAAAATCTGCTAGAACATGGCCACATAGCCCGAAAAACCCACAAAAACTAATTTGTTTTCTTTTTCTTTTGTTTAAGCTTCCAAGCTTGAGCAATATCTGTTTGATTTGATTGTTTGGTTACATTTATCATTCTGAACCTTATTCTTTAATTAAGAATATTAGCAACTTTGTTATCCTGCCAAAAACACCTGGAATCAATGATGGCAAATTGTTCAGACTTAAAGATTTTTCCCATGCCATCAAGTATGGAACACCAATCTTGCCGGGGCTATTGACACAATCGCTCCCAAGTGTCCTTTCCCTCCTGTTTTGAATTGAAAACCCTGGTATACCAGAGAGCTGAAGAATGTGAAGCGGGTGGGACAACGACTAGAGCGCAAATGGCACTTGACTGGACTCTTATCGACAGAACTCATCATAAGAAATTTCTTAATTCTTATACAGAGGCAATAAAAGCAACGAGGAGATCCTTCTCATCTGCTCGCTTTGCATCGGCAAAGTCTCGTCCGGCAGAACTGTTTAGGGTGGTGAGGGAACTGACGGTGATGCCATCTACCCAGAACCCTTTACTTAACCCAACAACAGTCTGCAGTGATGCATTTAACAACTACTTTGCAGGTAAAATCTCTCAGATAAGAGCCCACCTGGCCGCCAATGTTGGGGCAAAATCAACTGATGAGGTGTCCAGTCAATCTGTTTATGTGACTAGACTGGATCAATTTGAGCTTGTGAGTACTAATGACGTGGACAAGATCCTTGGAAAGGTGAGGAAGACGA
>NW_024840614.1:0-1133 GCF_019175285.1 Sceloporus undulatus
AGAGACTGAATGAGTCTGTCCAGAATTGCTATGGGTCATTTTTGGCACCTGGGTTGTCTCTCCATTGCCCAAACCTAGCACTTTGATACCATGAAAATTAAAGGACTCTGTCCCACAGAATCCTGGGATTTCTTCTTTCATGAAGTACTTGGAATTATATAGCAACTCATGAAGGACTGCACTGGGGCTCTCTACCTAGCATCCAGTTCTAAGCACCCCATTCCCAGGTTTCTGTAGGATGGATCCACAGCCGTTAACATGGCACCAAACTGGTACAATTGGATAGATAATATGCATAGGACTTTGGTTGCCTACTTTCTGGTGTCCCTCCATCTCTCTTACAGGGTTGTGAATTCAGGTCCTGAGGTTTCTGAGCTAAAACCTAGGACCTGGGACAGGGCCTCAAGCGATCTCATTCAGCCTAATGCATAAATTACAAACCACAGTCGCTCACAGTTTGTCATTCAGATATAATCAAAATACTTTCCTGTGTAGAAATGAAGAGAGAAATTTTTAAAGGTCTGTTCCCAGATCTAAGGGGAAATGAGAGAATTATTCTTTCTCACTTGCTTGGAGAGACAGGACAAAAAGTGTAAAGTCGAAGGCTTTCATGGTCGGCTTCCATAGCTTTTTGTGGGTTTTTTGGGCAATGTGGCCACATTCCAGAAGAGTTTCTTCTGATGTTTGGCCAGCATCTGTGTCTGGCATCTTCAGAGATTCTAGCCACAGATGCTGACGAAATGTCAGGAAGAAACTCTTCTAGAACATGGCCACATAGCCCAAAAAATCCACAAAAACTAAGGATAAAAAGCATTTAATTTAGCCTCCTTCTTTCTAGCCAGATGGCGAATGCAGAGTATAGTAGTGAGCCCTTGTACCACCACAACTGAGAGAAAGCAAGAAACTAAACCAATCCATAGACCACTGCAATTTTTCTAGTTGAAGAAACCAATTAACCAAGCCTCGCAAATTATAATAATCTCCTGCTCTCACATCACATCTGACCTTTCCTCTTTCCTGGAATCGGGCTCCCTCCAAAATGGAGAAGAGGCAGCCTCATCTCCTGTCTGAAGATCATGTATGAAAACTGGAAGCTCTATGCCAGGCCCTGCTGTATCGTATCTTTACTGCCA
>NW_024840615.1:0-1133 GCF_019175285.1 Sceloporus undulatus
GAGAGAAAGGGTTGCTTCTGGCTTGGCTCAGCTCTCTGGCTGGCTGGAGGTGAAAGGAAGAGAAGGAAGGAAGGAAGGAAGGAAGGAAGGAAGGAAGGAAGGAAGGAACTAAGGAGTGAAAGTGCCAAGGGAAGAGAGCCATAATGGAACTATTGAAGCAAGGTGGGGATATCTTGGACCAGACTGATGTACCCACTCCCCAGGACCCATTGAAAGAGCTATCACAGCTCACTGTGATGCTTTAAATCAGGGGTCCTCAACCTCCTGCCCTCCAGGTGTTTTGGACTTCATCTCCCAGAAGCCTCAGCCAATCACTGCAGACATGCAAATTTCCTTCCTACCTCAGTAGTCTACAATTAATCTGAATAGACTTCCAGATCCCCACAAAGGTTCCTCCTTCCTCTTTGTCCTCAGCCAATCACCATCCACATGCAAATTTCCTTCCTATCTCAGTAGTCTACAGTCAATCTGAATAGATTTCCAGAGCCCCACAAAGGCTCCTCCTTCCTCTTTGTCCCTCAGCCAATCACCATCCACATGCAAATTTCCTTCCTACCTCATAATGCTCTCCTTGACAGCTTGGTCAATGATCTGAGATTCTGGGAGCTGAAGTCCAAAACATCTGGAGGGACGGAGTTTGAGGACCCCTGCTTTAAATGATAAGAGCTGACTTGGATGCCAGCATTATTGCAGAGGCCATAGGTCAGGTGTCCAGTGACTCTGTGAATGAGATCATACTGGATCAATTTGAGTCTGTGAGTACTGAGGACTTGGTCAAGCTCCTCAGAAATGAGAAGAAGACAACTTGCCCTCTGGACCCTTGTCCTTCATGCTGGTCATCCAAGGAGGAGATGCACTTCGGACTCACCTGAGATATATCATAGATGCATCTCATCCATCCTGCTTAAAAGAAATGGTGTCCTTAGGACATGAACAATTACAGACCGGTCTCCCATCTTCCATTTCTAAACAATAACAACAACAACACAATAATAATAATAATAATAATAATAATAATAATAATAATAATAATAATAATAATTTATTTATAGCCCGCCCAATCACAAGGGATTTGGGCCAGTTACAACAATAAAAATATAAAGAATACAATACAATAAAATACAAAAAATAAA
>NW_024840616.1:0-1133 GCF_019175285.1 Sceloporus undulatus
CGCTCTGCGCGTACTTTCTGGCCCATTTGTAATGGGCCTTAGTCAAGTCACATATAGGAGTTTATCACCTTCCGTCCCTAGAACTGTCCCTTTAAGAATGCTCAGGGGCCGTTCTAAGCTGAATGTGATAAATTCCTAAGTTTCTGTTGGCTTTCCCTGATACTTTTTCCTAAACCAGACATCAAACCATTGTACTGTAAACTCAAATTTCACTTAATTCATTGGCAGTGATAGAGATGTCTCCAGGTGAGATGCCAGCTGTAGTCTTTTTCTGCTATTTTCCGTGATCTCCCTGACTGGGAAATAGAAGGCTACATAAAGCCTAGGAAGCTGTTTGCAGACCAGGATGCTGTTGCATGGAGTTGAACTGTGCTTTGCATGGGAAACACTGTGGCTTAGCTCTGAATAGACATGCATATAATTAAGTTTGCCTTCTATACTTTCAAGGTTTATGTAATATGCATGTCCTACACAAAAATTGGAAGATGAAGAGGGGAAATGTACATATTTTCACTCTTTCTTATCCTCTCCACTTGCTACAGTTTCTTCCATTTTGGAAGACGGGAGGATGTAAGTGTAATAATAAATAAATCAATAAATACTGTATCACAACTGTAGAACTTTTGAGATAACTCACTGATGCTAAAAATTCAAGGTATTTGATTTTTAAAAAGTCTTGTCTTAACTAAAAGGCCCACCCATGATTTTTCAGTATAAATGCATAAGGTAAATATACTATTAGACTATATTTGTAATTATGAAAATTAGAAATTGAGAAAATACTATCTTCTGCATTCAGGGTAGGGACTGCTGTCACTTGATATGTTATTGGACTGTGTGTTCAAGTTGCCTGTTGATCTTTGGTGACCCCATCAATTTCAAAAGGTTTCCATAGGAAGGGAATATTTAGAAATGATTTTGTCAGCTCTTTTTTTTAAAATGTAGCCTACTGCACCTAGCATTTCTTCACAGTCTCCCATCAAAGTACCATCCAAAGGTGACCATGCTTAGCTTCCAAGATCAGATGAGATCTGGTGTCTTTAGGGTCTTGCAGCCATAAACCCTGACCATTGGTCAGGGTTGACTCCCCCCACCCCCCATGATCTATGAAGTCAAAGGTTTCGCTACAGTCT
>NW_024840617.1:0-1133 GCF_019175285.1 Sceloporus undulatus
AGGTGTGATCACTTACCTTGAGCATACTCACTGCATGAAACAACCTGCTGGGGGCTCAGTGTTGGAGTCTGTGAATTGTTAGTTTGGATGCGGATCCTAGCTTCCAACATGCCCATAGAAGCAAAGGCATAGCAACTGCCACAGGATGCTGAAAATAAGAGGGAGAATCGTATCAGCTGATGCATGTTCTAGACCCAACATTTCCCACCTCTCTGGGCAAGAACACAATGTTGTGATGGGAGGTAACTGATAGGGCATTTCATGAGAATGAGGAGGTTCACGGAGAGCCAGTGTTATTTAGCTGGGACCTGACAAATCTAGATTAGAGTCTTTACTCAGCCATAACTCTACCAGGTGACCTATGACTAGTCACTCTCTCTCTCTCAGCCTAACCTATTCTCATGGGCAAAATGTCAGCCAGGTATGCCATCTTGAGTTCCTTGGAGGAAACATGAGATACAAATGTGCCTGATCCTTAGGGATGAAAGTAATATTTGCAATTTTTACTCTCCTTGATGGGAAAGGACCTCTTGATAATTTGTGTTACTGTGTCCCAAAAATGCTCAACCCAAGGAAATGCTTGCAATTCATGACCCTTTGTTTGTTTGGATGGGAAAACATTTTTTGTGTTGAAAACAGTGGGGGTTTTGCACAAATGTATTGAGCTTTTTGCACAAACATGTTGGGTTTGCACCATTTTTCTGCATATATGGCATTTTTGTCCAAAAGGCCCTAAATACAAAGAAACAAAACAAAACAAAACACCAATAATCAAACCCAAACCCAAAGAAAAAAAGATGTGCAAAATCATCATTTGAAAAACAAAACAAAAACAAAACCACAAACCCTTCAGTAATCGAACCCAGCAGGGAGAAAAAGTTCTTTATCCTTGCCTGACAGAAAGGAATGAACTAAGATTTACGTCCCTAAAAACTGAACAGTTTTTATTTTTTATTAATATTTTTAAGTTTTACAATACAAAATGTTACAGTTTCTTCATATCCAAATATGCTTTAGCACTTTACTTATTTTATACTAAAAACACCTCAGTGCACCCCTTCCCTGGAGCCATTCTCATCCATATAATCCAACCAAAATTTTAATTCATCTCGTGAAGGTAATTTTCCATCTTA
>NW_024840618.1:0-1133 GCF_019175285.1 Sceloporus undulatus
CTATGATGGCATTTATTTCATTCCACAGAATGCTAGAGCAGTGTCGACTGGTGGCTCCTATGTCAGTGGGGCAGTGAATCCACTCCTAGGTACCGATCCTATTCCTAAATAGCTTCAGTACCTTAGACAGTCCTGAATTGCTAGCAAAAATCCTGGACAGGAATCACCTTTCCACTAACAAAGGAAAAGCCATCACTCTCCTAGAGTAGTGCTGAAATACAGTTCGATGGGCACAACTGTCAGTTTCCTTACTCCTGCATTTTAATTTTGCATTTTTTTTCAAAATTCTGATAAAAATTATCTGAAAGGAGACTCTCACTCATCAACCAACCACATCAGAATTCATCAATTTATCTATTTAATCTTGGTCACTACCAGAATATCTTATCTGCCTTCAATGAAGCAAATTGGAATAATACAGGATTTGCCCAAAGCATTTGCCTAAGGTCTGCCTTCTCACTCAAATCATGGTGGATAGTGTCCGAGGCAAACAAGTTATTTTGATGGCTACAGAGACAATCTAAGGAACATGTTTGATGTTCACCTGGGCAGAAGAAATTTGTTAAACAGCTAACAATTCTCTGTACTTTCTAGATGTTCAAAATTCCTAATGGCTGGTCTAGGTCTGTGCACTGTAGTAAGGTAATATTCCATATTACCATTCATAAAAGAAACACTTCTATGTTTCTCCAGAAAACATCATAGCAAGTGGAATTAAAAGTTGCTTATACTTACATTTTAAAATAATCACTTATATATGCACGAAAAACATGGTTGACCATATTTCTAAGACATGTGTATATGGACACTTAAAAATGGATGTGTTACTTTATACATTTGCTATATAAACATTGGTATGATATTGGTGCTTCTTGCAATGATCATAACAAATAGTCCAGATCCATGTGCCAGTTTCCAGAAATAGCTCCTGTGATGTGAACACTATGTATACTAAAAATCAGAGGCTTTAGTGTTGGAAGCATGTGTCTAAAACTGCTTAAGAAGGAGCTATAGCAATCCCAGGCCTTGTCTAAATAACATTCTCTCTTGCCTGGATTCAGGTAATAGTTTCATTGTAAAGGAAGAGTACACTGGCTAAACCTGACCCTCTTACAAGGAATGTTCTTTCAAAC
>NW_024840619.1:0-1133 GCF_019175285.1 Sceloporus undulatus
TTGAGTTTGAAATGCAAAGTAATTAGCATAATTATTCGCCTTGTCTTTTATTGTCATTCAGAGAGAAATCTGTGAAAAATATTTCGCTGGCTGCTGGAAGGGAGAGAAATAATCACCATTAGAAAGGGAGATTTGTGGGAAGAATATTTTTTAAAAAAATTCTCCTCAATGTTTCTCTGACCGAGAAGAAAAACATGGGTTTCTCCAATCACTAGGTGCATGTTCACCTCTCCTGCTTCTCTGTCACCAGGCTTCCTCTCCAGGGAGAATGCCCAGTAACAGAGCAGCCAGGAAGGTTGTTTAGTCACCCCTCCTGCTCTTCTATTGCCTAGCTTCCTCCCCAAAGCAGCCAAGAAGGGCATGTGTTCACCTGTCCTGCTCCAAAGGAGGAGGGTCCAACCAGGTGTCGCCCCTCCTCTGGGGTGTCACCCAATGTGGCCAGCATCCCCTACACCCCCAGCACCTCTCACTGGCAGTATGATTCCACTTTAGCTGTCATGGCAACATCCTGTGGAATCCTGGTGTCTGTAGTTTGGTGAGGTAATAGAGCACTCTGCCTGAGAATCCTGGCACTCCACTATAAACTGAAAATCCCAGGATTCCATGAAAGGCCCTTCAAGGATTTCATACAGGGCAATAAATCTGGGTTTGTGTGTGTGGACAGAGCAAGAGCAGTCCATGAGGTGTGGGGGTGTTAAGAGCAATAAAAAATGCCCAGGGCCATTCTTTTCCCACCCCATTTTATATGTTCATCCCATAAAGGGGGGAAATGTCACTGGGAGAACTTCTCCAGAACAATCTGGGAAGTATTTTCATGACAGCTGAAGTGCTACCCAGCAGGTATTGTCTGTGGTTAGCTTTCCCCGAAAACTTGAAAACAGTCCCTCTCCCCATTTCCATCCAAATAGAAGGGGGGAAACTTGTATTGAATGCACAGAGTGTACCTCCAAATAGACCTCACATCTTCAGCTTAGGAGACATCTCTAATTCTAACTTTTTATATAAAGGGAAGCCCCTATCTTATAGTCGAAATATATTGCATAATGCAGTGTGCAAGTCAATGTCATGCACTCCATCCTGGTTACCTTAGCTAGCTATAAACAAATTACTAGGATCAAAGGGGCATCTGAAGT
>NW_024840620.1:0-1132 GCF_019175285.1 Sceloporus undulatus
GTGCATGAACACTTATATGTATGTGTCTGTGTGTTTTGCTTTCCCCTTAAATAAAACACTAAAACCTGTTTCAAATGCCTCTGAAGATCTGTTTGATTCAGGACCTGCTATAGCCGGGCAGGATCCAGAGGTCTCTATTGCCCCAGTAAAACTATTTCGTTCTATTGAGCTAAGTACCAAATTCCCCTAAAAGCATAGTACTTGTGAATGTCCTCCCCAGACCCCAGCATTTTGGGTAACAAAGGACCTCTTGAATGGAGCTAAACAAGCTCAGGTAAGAAAAGAAACATTAGACAAAAGCAGATTTTGTGTCCCTTTCTTCTCTTCATAGTAATTACTCATCATTGCTAAATGGAACCCCTAAATATGTCTGAAAACAAGGATTTCAGCTGGTTCTGAGAAGTTCACTCAAACCAGTTCTTAAAATCTGTCAGGTTGGTGGCTACCTCCCAATCCCCAAGGCCCCTCTTCTGGCCCTTCCCAGAGGTCCCTTCTTCTCCGCACAGAGCTAGGCGATCCTAGCTTTGCTCCTGCCTTCCCCTCCTGGATCCCAGAGGCCCGATCCCCTTCCCTTTCTCCCTCCATTCTCCAACCTTCCCTCTTGTCCATCTGCACTGCTTTACCATTTCACCTTCAGCATCTCTTTCCCGCCTTTCTGTTTTTCACATTGCCTCCATCTCTCTATCACAGACAGAAACACACACACAGAGTGTGGTGCATAAAAGGGACATTTTGAGGCTCATTTCTTGAGAAAGGAAAGGCAATGAATATACAAATAATGCATTAGGAAAGGCAGAACAAGGGGTCTGGGACCTGGTTTCTGATATTAGTGAGGGTCAAGTGCCAGGGATGAGCATTAAAACAGCCTATCCAGAGCCAAAAAAGGCTGGAAGAGGGGCTACAAAAGCCAGGAAACTTACTCTGGAATAGGCTGAGGACCATTTAGGGCAAAAAGCATTAATCTCCATGGCTCCTTCCCATAAAATTACAGAATTGGCAGTTTAAGATTGGATATTTAGAATCCTTACAAAATGGAGAACAATAGTGCCTCACTAAAACTAGAAATTCCAAGATGCCACAGGAAATTGTTATGACAATTAAATTACGTGTGAAAGGGAAATAGGAATGGTAA
>NW_024840621.1:0-1132 GCF_019175285.1 Sceloporus undulatus
TATATATATATATATATATATATATATATATATATATATATATCCTGCCATGCATATGTTGCCTTTTGGTAACATACAGATCTCTTTTCATAACAGACCCAAATACTCTGTGTTCACTATATCTTCTGTTTTGTCCACATCATATATGTTCCCAGAAACAGTTACATGTTCTAGGTGTGGCTTCATTACACACTACTACATTGAAAAGTGTTACCGTCTGTGAGATCTGAAACATGATGCCTCTGCATACAGAGCATCCCTTGCATGTAGTTGCCTTTCCTAACATCCAGCAGTGTATCACATTGCAAGTGCCATATCCTGTTTGCTCTTCTGACACTGCTACAAGATTTGCCAACTTTGCTATTTTCCAGATTTTTCCTTTTGACCAAGGTGCCTTTTAGGTTGTTTAATTTTCCAGTTTTAACATCTCATACTCTGCTTTTGTTGCTTGCTGTAAGTTGTTTCTGATTTATGGTGACCCTAATCTTGTGTCACAGGATTTTCTTGGCAAGATTTGTTCAGAGGGAGTTTACCTTTGTTTTCCTCTGAGGCCGAGAGAATGTGACTTGCACAAGGTCACCTGGTAGGTTTCCATGACTGAATGAGAATTTGTACTCTGGTTTCTAGAGTCGTAGTCCAGTTGTAAAATCACTGCAACATGCTGGGTCTTTCTCTATTTACTTCATTTTAGATTTGTATAAGCCACTTAACCATCCAAGTGTCCTCAAACTGATGTATAAATAATCAAATTTTCTAAATGCACAAAAATACAATAAAAATATTTAGGTGGCAAAAAGTGACACACATTGCTAACTACTTAACTTGTTTGACATTGGCATGGAAATGTCTGTTCCTGTGTTAGTATATGTATTCACATGTCAATATATCCGCCTCTTCCATTCCTCTTATACAGTGTGCCTGTGTCATACGCTGGAAGCTGCACCGGAAAGACTTCTCCTGCGCCTCGGAAGAAGCAATGGGGAGCGCGCCAGGCGCGCGCCGCGAGAACAAGCCCCATTGTTTCTAATGGGGCTTGAGTTTATGCGGTTTTCCCCTTACACGGCGGGGTCCGGAACGGATCCCCCACGTAAGAGAAGGGCCAACTGTAAATTCCAATCACCTCCTTGAAATC
>NW_024840622.1:0-1132 GCF_019175285.1 Sceloporus undulatus
GAAAAATAACAAAAACATCATGTTTTCAACCTGAGAGGACACCTCTCAAGGAATCTCTAGGTCTTTCACTGAAGAGCGGAGTATAAATAAATAAATATTATTATTATTGTTGTTGTTGTTTTTGTTATTATTATTATTAACTCTGGTCAACATGCAACAGACACTGACCACAGAACTGCATTGAAGGAGCTACAATTTTGCCTAGTAGAGTATTCTCTCTAGGAATCTCTAGGTCTTTCAGTGCGACTTTTAGTTAATGTTGACCATAGAGTTGCACTGGAAGGCCTAGATATTCCTACAGAGGACATATTAATCAAATCCGTGAGTTGGTTTGGAAAGTGCCAGTGTGATGTAACAACCAAAGTTACAGCACACTGGTATGAACTCAGATTTGGGAGAGCCAAGTTCTAGTGTCAGCCAACTACTTCAGCCTGTCCTACTTCACAAGATTGTGTAGAGAGCTATCAGCAGAAAGCCAGGATAGAAGTATAATTAGTAAACAAATATTAACACTGCTATTCCAAAAAGTATTGCACTGACTTCTTAGTCTAGTGACATAGAAAATAATTAAATTTATTATCAATGTCTTTAGAGCAGGAGAAAACAAGCTTGTTCCATCCCAAATATGACATCTTTTCAAATATGTATACATGACTATCATGTTAACCTTCTCTTTCCCATGGAAAACACACCCAGCTCCCTAAGACACTCCTCACTGGGAATGGCTGCCAGAGCTTTCACCATTCTGGTTGCCCTCCTCTTGTCAACATCCTTTTTGAATTGTGGTGCCAAGAACTGGACACCATATATTCCAGGTGAGGCCTCACCAAAGCAGAATAGAGCAGTACACTTGGACCTTTGTATGCATGTGGGATCTCCTCCCCCAGATACAAAAAACATACGACTTCAAGTCCCGTTGTCCCTAACGGCAGCATGACATGCAAGAACCACCATTGGGGACAATGGAACTTGCCATCTGCAGATGTTCAAATCCATGGATGGCAAGCCTGTGGATGTCAAGGTCTCACTGTAGTAGAATCATAGAATCATAGAATCATAGAGTTGGAAGAGACCACTAGGGCCATCCAGTCCAACCCCCTGCCATGCAGGAAATCCAAATCAAAGCATCCCT
>NW_024840623.1:0-1132 GCF_019175285.1 Sceloporus undulatus
CCTTTGAACAAATGTTGCCAAGAAAAAAAAAACCATGATAGGTTTGCCTTAGGGTCTCCCCATGTCAGAAATGACTTTGAGGTACAGAGCAAACAAACAAACTGAGAGTCTCAACAGACGGGCAGCTCTGTGCCGCCTGTCTTTGCCCCACATCGTTGCCAGAGCCACCAAACGCAATGCAATGATGCACTTCCAGAAAGAAGCTAAGCTACCTAAAGCAGCTTCTTTTTTGCGGCGCCATAAGCGTCAAATGGTGCCGCCGTGACGCCACTTCCCGCGAGCGACGTGTGCACGCTGCACGGTCTGTATGTCATCCTGGCGCCGCCCGTGTGGACGGCGGCAAGCCATGATGGCAGCATCCTTGCAGACTAGGGCTGCTGGGCATGTAAATGGCCAGCCTCATCTAGCCCTAGTTCGTGGCAAGGGCACCACAAAATGCCGGTGTGTACCTGAGACTACAGAACAATTAATCCAAAGAAAATAGAAATCACTTGGCTCAGTTTGCTAAAGTAATATTTTGCATGCCTGTCTATGGAGAAATAAAGGGACCCCCAAGGGTCATGCAGTCCAGTCCCCTCATATGTCAAAGCTGTGTGCAAGCGCATAACAAGATCCTTCAGCCCTGGGGAAAGCCATTAAAAAGAAAACCCCATTCCAGGGGTCTAAATAAATCAATAGCGTAAATATTATATATACATATGAGGGATTAGCTAATAGCTGAGAAGACTTTTGAGACAGGATGCGATGAATGTTTTTGGCTCATAAGGTAAATTGTCTATTTGGGAATCCAAGGACTCACCCAAATCTGACTTTAAAAAGCTGCCAGTAAATCCATTTAATCGCAGTGATAAAAGTCTAACATCTTCCACTGTAGAGGGACTTCCAAATATGTTGTATTACTATTTTCTTCATCCTCAAACAGAATGCATTTATTAGATTACACACTGCTCACGACAACACCATATTTCTCTTCATCTAACATGCCACCGTCACATGAGAAGGTATATTGTGATGGAAGGAGACTGTCAGGGGGGAGATTTTCTTTGCTTGTATTCATTCTTTAATGGAGTAAGAGTCATCATGCTTACTAAGGCCTGTTCCAGACTGCCAAAATAAAGCTGCTTTGGGTCTC
>NW_024840624.1:0-1132 GCF_019175285.1 Sceloporus undulatus
AGGGAAAGGGCAGCCCTGGAGAAGGAGAGGAGGGCCGGGCCGGGCCTTCCTTCCCCTCCCGGCGGCGGGTCAGCGGCGCCTGGCGTGGGGAGAGGGGCGGAGAGGGACCGGGGACGGAGGCACCCGCCGGGCGCCCTCCAGCCCTTCTTCCAGCCTCCCTCTCCCCCGGCCCCAGGAAGGGAGGGCAGGACTCACCCTCAGGCGAAGGCGGCTTCGCTACTAGGCCCCAAGCGGAGCTGAAGGAGGGAGGGAGGGAGAGAGGAAGGAAGGCCGCCATTGTTTCCCCGCCCCTTCGCCGCTGAGGCAGAGCAGCAGCACGGAGGAGGAGGAGGAGGCCATAATGGCGGCCTAAGGAAGGAGCTCCTCCTCCTCCTCCTCCTCCTTCTCTGTGGGAGGATGCTCATGGCCGCCTTCCTCCTCCTCCTTCTCCCGCCCCAGAGTCACTTCTTCTCTGTAATTCAGCTCATTTATCTACATTTTAGGTTGTAAGCCATTGGCAGGTTCACTCTTTCATATTTATTGTTTTATGTACAGCGCTATAAATAAATAAATAAATAGATAATATTTAGTTCATTTATTCATGATTTCATTTTCGTTTTATTTACTCTTATCCCGCCTTCCTCCCAAATTGCCCCAGAGTTGCAGCTGAAAGACCTCAGCCTTAATAGGCTTCTCTTCCACTCTTTGCATAACTTTTCTATTCGCACATCATGAGCAGACTTCAGAATGAGAAAGTCATTTTAAGTTAGCAGCCTTTTAAAATATCTGTATGTAGGGGAAATGTTTATGTGTGTGTATCAAATATAAGATAATATAGATGAAACCAAGCATATATAGTTTTGAACAGAATCTTGTGCTACATGATGTCAAAAATTTGAAGCTGCATATATAGCACCAAAGTTTGGGGCCTTGTTTTGAAGCCTAAATATAGTTTATAGGAGAAAAAATTGAGGGTCTGCCTTTATTTGCTCCACAGTTTGGTTTGTAGGGTACTAGTCCTGCAAATGCTTACAAATTACCTTGGCTAAAGTATTGTATCAAATCTTGGTATATGGTAACTGGTTGAGAAAGCCAGTAACCAGTCTGAAAGGATCTTAATCTTATAAAATCATATTTATTAATAGCAAATGCA
>NW_024840625.1:0-1132 GCF_019175285.1 Sceloporus undulatus
CTAAGAGAAGGCAACTGAATGACAGGAGGATGGGGCTCTGACATTGAATTTCGCTGCCAGGGAAGGGAAACTAGAAGGGAGAAAGAAAAATGGGGAAGCTGTCATTGACATGAGGCTAACATTTGTGTGAAAGTGGAACCTGGCTCCCTTCTTGCCCCCGGAAGTGTAAAGGTTCAGGATGCCTTCAGGGCCCCACTGGGCATGCGCAAGGGTCCCAATTCGAATCGTTGGAACTCCCATGTTATGCACCGGTGTGGAACTGCCATTTGCACTCACTCCGCTTTGCCTGAATCCGCATCACATGACTTCCTTCAATTTGATTCCCCCCCAGTTCAGAAGGATAACGTAACAGCGACCAGGTATGAAAATACATTCTCGTTATCATGTCAATGCAAATGGCCCACTCTGCAGAAGCCCCTGCAGAAACCTCCTCTGATAAACACCTATGTCTTTGAATTCTGGACCTTGGCTGTTCTGCCTCTTCCTTTAAGAGGCATTGGGTGGTTTTATTCTGCATCTAAAGTGCTGGGTTTACTACAGAAGTCATCACCTCAATCCCGCATAAGCATGCTGTGATATATATACAATTATGAGGCAACCCACAAAACAAATCTGAGTGCGTTGGAGGAGAAATTAATTTGTATCTCCTATTTCTCCACCTGGCCTCCTTTTGAAGATGGCTGACAGGGTACCAGAAATCCAGCAAATAACAGAAAATATGGCTATAAAACATGTTTTGCGACACACACACACACCACACACATGATTGCAAAGAGTGTGTTTGTGTGAGAGAGATGGGGGAGAGGGGAGGGAGATAGATGATCATGGTGGTTGGGGAATCGAGATTCTCACATACTGAAAAGTGGTAAAAGGCCTTATCTCTGTGGAAATGTCATTTCAGATTCCTCCTTCTCTTGCCAAGATGTCATACGGTATTCCTGGTCGTCCTGTTAGAGTTGCTATTAGAATCCCTTTTAGTCTAAATGGTCCTGGCATTCCTTCTGGCATGACCTCTGGATGGTTTGCCAGTTCTGGCAGCGGGAGTCTTTCCCCGGCTGTCCAGTTACTAGAACTGCTAGCTGGCTTGGTACCTTTGGTGATGGAGGTTCTGGGAATCATCTAATCTGGAAGG
>NW_024840626.1:0-1132 GCF_019175285.1 Sceloporus undulatus
GGCCGGTGGATGAGATCTTTAAATTCTGTGCCATCTGAGTCCATTCCGTTAGACTTCAGATCTGCTTGGACTTCTCTCTGAGCCTGGATGCCCATGACTCAGTAGTTGCCAAGAGTGTATTTGCACATCTTAAAATTCTGTGCCATCTGAGTCCATTCCTTGAGACTTCAGATCTGCCTGGACTTCTCTCTGAGCCTAGATGCCCATGACTCAGCAGTTGCCAGGAGGGTATTTGCACATCTTAAAATTTTGTGCCATCTGAGTCTATTCCTTGAGACTTCAGATCTGCCTGGACTTCTCTTTGAGCCTGGATGCCCATGGCTCAGTAGTTGCCAGGAGTATATTTTTTATTTATTTTATTTATTTGGGTATTTATATCCTGCCCTTCAGCCCTCTCGGCTCTCAGGGCGGTTTACAATTATTATTTTTAATCAGACAGTTCCCTGCCCTCAGGCTTACAATCTAAAACACACGAAACAAAAGGAGAAGAGAATGGTGGAGGGAAAGGGGTGAGGTCCAGTGGTTCTTCTCTCCCTCTGAGGCCTGGACCAAGGCAGATGGATTGGAGGGAGGGCTCTTCCTTCTTCCAGGCTAGACCAGATGGAACGGGACCTGCCTGGTGAACTCTCTCTCAGGCCGGCAGATGGGAGTTATGGAGAGCGGAGTCTCCTTCCTCTCAAGCCGGGGGATTGCAGTTATGGAGGGCAGAGTCTCCTTGCTCTCAGGCTGGCCCTGAAGGAGCTGAACCTTCCTGGTGAACTCCCTCTCAGGCCGGCGGATGGCAGTTATGGAGAGCAGAGTCTCCTTCCTCTCAGGCCAGCGTATGGCAGTTATGGAGAGCGCAGTCTCCGTCCTCTCAGGCCGGCGGATGGCAGTTATGGAGAGCGGAGTCTCCTTCCTCTAGGGCCGGTGGATGGAAGTTATGGAGGGCGGAGTCTGCTTCCTCTCATGCCGGCGGATGACAGTTATGGAGGGCAGAGTTTCCTTCCTCTCAGGCCGGTGGATGAGATCTTTAAATTCTGTGCCATCTGAGTCCATTCCTTTAGACTTCAGATCTGCTTGGACTTCTCTCTGAGCCTGGATGCCCATGACTCACCAGTTGCCTGGAGTTTATTTGCACATCTATAAATTC
>NW_024840627.1:0-1132 GCF_019175285.1 Sceloporus undulatus
GCAACACCTTGTATCTTTCCCAGAAACTAATGGGCAGCCAGTGGAGGGATTTAAGAACTGGTGTAATGTGAACAGTTCTAGAAGTGCCAGTAACCAACCTGGCTGCCATATTCTGTACCAAATGAAGTCTCCGAACTTGACACAAGGGTAGACCCATGTAGAATGTGTTACAGGAGTCAAGCCGAGAGGTGACCAGCGCATGTACTACTGTTTCAAGGTCTCCCTGCTCCAGGAAGCAGCACAGTTGGCGTATCAGCCGAAGCTGATATCAAGTGCTCCTGACCATCGCATCCACCTGAGCCGACAGATGAAGTGATGAATCCAGGAGCACTCCCAAACTGCAGACAGAGTCTTTCAGGGGAAGTGTGAACCCATCCAGAAATGGCTGACATAACTACATTCCCGAATAAGGGGTCCCTATTACAAGTTCCTCCGTTTTATCTGGATTCCATTGGAGTTAGTTTTCCTTCTTCCAGTCCATTACCTCATTATGACAGCCATTCAGGGGAGAAACATCATCCTCAGTCACTGCATCAGTTTGACACATGGAGAAATACGTTTGGGTGTCATCAGCGTACTGATAACTCCCCGTCCGATGTCTCTGAATGATCTCACCTAACAGCTTCATCTAAATGTTGAATAGCATTGGAGACAGAATCACCCCTTGAGGGACGCCCGATTTGAGCTCCCTCTTGGCCAAATAACTGTCCCCATGCGACACCATCTGGAATCTTCAACAGAATCGCTGGCATTACCAGCCATCAAACCCTCTAAGGCCTCTGGGAACCTAGTGGCTTTCATCAACCTTCGAGGGCGGACCATTTTAATAGGTCCTCCAACCCCGATGGGGGAAATAGTGGCCTTCAGCTTGACCTTGACCAGAAAATGATCCATGGTCTATGACAATGCAGAGATATTGACTACCTCCACCCACGGATGTGCCTGTTCCATACAGAAGAGGACATTGAGATAGTCCTTTCCCGCACAGTGTCCTCCCATCTGGGATTCTGGCAGCTTTTCCAAAAAGAATTAAGCTCTCATGTGCATTCTCTCAACCACTGCATCTGTAGCCTTGGACCAAAGGCTTAACAACATGCGCACACACACACACACACACACACACACACACACA
>NW_024840628.1:0-1132 GCF_019175285.1 Sceloporus undulatus
CTTTGCCTTCTTGAAACATAACAGTGAAAGAGGCTTACTTTTTTTTTAACAGATACTATTTACAAAGATGCAAATGACCCAGCCAATCTGCACCCAAGTCATTTCCAAGCTCAAAAGCCAGGCATCTCTTTTTGTGTTATCTTTCCCATACTGCATGGAAAATGGTTCAGCTTAGACTGCATTCTCTGAATAGGTATGATAACCACAACTCTGTGCATTTTTCCAAGACATGATTGATATTTGCTTTGGAGTATCTGTGATTCTATTATCTGTAGCATTATTTATACAGAAATTGAACTCCAATCACTTCATTTTGAATGAGTTGACAACCATGTGGAAAGACAGTGTCTCACAAGGGAGAAAGAATTGTTATACGCAGAAATTATTACCAGAGTGCATGACGTCTTAAGACTTCTTCCTGTAATTTGGGTCAGGCACTCTATTGCTAGAATATGCCGTGTTACGTGATCACTTCTTTCTTTCAGTGTTGTAGTTGGGTACTAACAAAAAGAATAATAATAACAACAAAAACAACTCTCCTCCTCCTCCTCCTCCTCCTCCACATTCCCCTTCCATAGGTAAAGACTTCAGAGATAAGTATGAAAACCTATGGTAAGTGCTACAAAACTAGATGAGAGATGTGTTGCAGTTCTGAGGGGTAGCAGGATTTCTGTCCTTGTATAGTTCTTTAGTCATTTCCTATGACTAGCAAGTGGTGAACAGTTGAATCAATTGGGTTTTGAGTTAGGGACTCTTTGGCCCGGAACAGATGGTATGAATGTGCTGTGCTGGCGCAGATACTAGGGTTAGGGACCGTGCACCAACTGCATGGTCCATAACTCTACCATGGCGTGGCAGTGGAGTAATGGCGGTGTCTGATCCATATGGGTGTCACTATTTTGATGTAAGCAACATGCAGCATCTGCACATCGCTGTGCATCGCTTACGTTGTGAGTGTGTCAGTGGTGCACTTGCGACATCACTCCGGCACCACAAAAAGAACCTGGAAACACCGGGTTCTTTTTACTCCAGAGGGACGGCGCATCGTTTGGGGACTGTGCCGTCCCTCCAGAGTTAAAACGGGTGAATGCAGACCGCCATTTGTGGCCTCTTAGGATAGATGCATCATTTA
>NW_024840629.1:0-1132 GCF_019175285.1 Sceloporus undulatus
CCAGCTTTGCTCTGGTTTTGGGGGGAAATGAGAAAGTCTTGGGAGGGAGGGACTGCCAACAGAATTAGGAGATGCATTGCAGGCTATGGACAGTTTGCAGCCAAGTAAGTCCAAAACACACAACAGCAATAGTGCAGTTTGAGAGCGCTTTAACTGCCCTGGCCCAGTGCTATGGAATCCTGGGAAATGGAAATGGAATCCCAGCCCCTCCCACCATCCCCGGCCATTTTCTGTTCCAGCGGCCATTTTGTGCTGCTTGTGACTGTGGGGAATAATGTTCCAGAACATTCTCTGAGGCTTCAGTTGAACAGAGGCTTCTCTTTCTCTCCTGAGGCTCCAGAGTCAGAAGGAGGCCAGGCTCCTTGGGCCAAAAGGAAGGAAGTGTGTCTCTTTGCGTGTCTTTTGTGTCTCTTTCCTGAGAGAGTTTTCTTATTACACAGCTCTGCTCCTTCTGGGGAACATGGGTTTTAAAAGGGATCAGAAATGGAGAGGATTGTTTTAATACAAACCTTATTCTTATTCTCCACAAACATTGGGCTTTGGCTTCTAAGAGGAAGGCCAGAAGTGGCTCCTTTGGAAGGTTTTAAAATCTCCCTTATTCCTTATTAATAGATTTTCAGGCAAGAAGGAAGGAGACAGACCAGACCATCTCATATTACCAAGAATGAAACAAGCAAACATACAAACAAACAAACAAGAACAAGAAGAATAAGGACTAGACAGAAAAAGAAACTGCTTATATTAAAAAAAAAGCAAAACCATATTAAACAGGATACAAATTCAACTTGGGAGCTTCTATCCTTTTACAACTGATTTAGGCTGTATCTGCACTACAGAAATAATCCAGTTCAAAACAGTTTTAACTCTCCTGGTTCTAACCTATGGAATCCTGGGATTTGTAGCTTGTTTTGGCATGAGAGCTCTCTGTCAGAGAAGGCTAAGTGTCCAAAGGTAAAATCCCAGGATTTCATAGCACTGAGTGGTTAAAGCGCTGTCAAAGTGGCTTATTTCTATAGTGTGGGTGGAGTCTTCTTGGGAAAGGGGCTGATGCTGGGGAAAAGAGGAGGAATGCAGGAAGAAAGGATGACAGCTGGACGGACGGAGGGCCACCTGCAGCTGGACTGGCCTTCCT
>NW_024840630.1:0-1132 GCF_019175285.1 Sceloporus undulatus
CTTCCGCGCACAGAGCTAAATAGAGGCAGAAGCTCCTCCCCTTCTTCATTCTGGCCAATGGGGTCAGAGGAGCTGGAAGACCCCACCCCCCTGCCCCACCCTCACAGGCTTCTCCTGCAGTTAATATGGAAGAAGGCAGGAGGGACTGAGGGACCCTGGAGCCCCAGCCACACAGACACTGGCCAAAGGCACACATTCCCAGAGCCTAAGACCCATGAAATGGCAGCCCTTTGCAGGGCAGGACCCTCCTCTCTCTGGCCATTTGGATGCTGGGAGATACAGTCCAGGAATACACTGTGAATCCCATTGGGAAGAGAAAAGGCTACTACTGCCTCTCAGATCCAGTTTGCTCCAAATCCTTTATGAGGCCAGAAACCCCTTTGTTAGGAAGCGAACCCCGAATATCTCAGGAAGGTTCTCTATCCCCCAAGACCCCCTCCCTCCAGGACCTCCTTCCACTCTTCCCTCAGTCTCTCTCTCTCCCCTGAAGGCCTCAAATGTCAACTGCCAAGCGCTCAGGCAAAGGCCACCATTTTGTGTTCCAGTGTCCATTTTGTGTTCTGGCGACCATTTTGTCTGCAGTTTGTGACTGTCAACTTGCGAATTCACATGAATGCATTCTGGCCCCACTTTCTTTTCATTCGAAATTAAGAGAAATTCCTCATGTGTGATAAAGTCCTTAAAAGGGAATATTTTCTGTGGAGTTTTTAAGGATTTGCTTTTTTGGCTTCGCCTCTAGCCCCCAAGGCTGCCTCCCTACAGAAGACACTCCAGCCCCCCATCATTGGCTCCAAAATGGGGGCCCATCATTCTAGGAACCAAATTTGGGGGGTCCCTTATCGCCACCTCAAGGCACCCACCTTCCCTTCCCTTCCTGTCAAGGAAACCCAGAAGGAGCCCTTCTTCTTCCTAACCAGCCAGCAGTCAAACCCACCAGCATTCTATAACCCTATTAAGAATCCAAGCCAACCGCCAGCCTCTCCCAGAATTCCATGCTCTCCCCTCCCAGCAGACCCCCGAGAGACTGGGAGATGGAGCAATGGGTGCAAACCCCACAAAAGAGATCCTTCCCCCAAGATTTCCCTCCTTTCCCCTTCTTCCCATTTCATGTCCCTTCCAGGTCTATCTGCTT
>NW_024840631.1:0-516 GCF_019175285.1 Sceloporus undulatus
CTCCAGAGTCAGAAGGAGGCCAGGCTCCTTGGGTCAAAAGGAAGGAAGTGTGTCTCTTTGTGTGTCTTTTGTGTGTCTCATACAGTTGTGCTCCTTCTGGGGAACATGGGTTTTAAAAGGGATCAGAAATGGGAGGATAGTTTTAATACAAGCCTTATTCTTCTTCTTCACAAACATTGGGCTTTAGCTACTATCCCTGTTTTTAAGTACTGTATTGTTTTAATAACTCTCCAATAATTTAATGGCATTTTATTTTGGATGAGAGTGTTAGAAAGGGCTTGGGAGATCATGAAACATGTTTTTATTGTATTGTATGCATATTTTTTATTGTCAGCTGCTAAAAGGTGGCCATTCTTGTGTAGTAATTGTCTTGTGATTAACTCCCACAACAACCTTGTAAGGTAGGCTTCATAGGCTCCTAGGGCTGGAAGGGAGCCCCAAGGGCCAAACAGTCAGCCCCATTCTGCCCTCCAAGTCCTCCAAAGAGATGGCCATCCAGCCAGACACTCCTCCAAT
>NW_024840631.1:616-1132 GCF_019175285.1 Sceloporus undulatus
CTCCAGAGTCAGAAGGAGGCCAGGCTCCTTGGGTCAAAAGGAAGGAAGTGTGTCTCTTTGTGTGTCTTTTGTGTGTCTCATACAGTTGTGCTCCTTCTGGGGAACATGGGTTTTAAAAGGGATCAGAAATGGGAGGATAGTTTTAATACAAGCCTTATTCTTCTTCTTCACAAACATTGGGCTTTAGCTACTATCCCTGTTTTTAAGTACTGTATTGTTTTAATAACTCTCCAATAATTTAATGGCATTTTATTTTGGATGAGAGTGTTAGAAAGGGCTTGGGAGATCATGAAACATGTTTTTATTGTATTGTATGCATATTTTTTATTGTCAGCTGCTAAAAGGTGGCCATTCTTGTGTAGTAATTGTCTTGTGATTAACTCCCACAACAACCTTGTAAGGTAGGCTTCATAGGCTCCTAGGGCTGGAAGGGAGCCCCAAGGGCCAAACAGTCAGCCCCATTCTGCCCTCCAAGTCCTCCAAAGAGATGGCCATCCAGCCAGACACTCCTCCAAT
>NW_024840632.1:0-1132 GCF_019175285.1 Sceloporus undulatus
TCCAATCTGGACTGAGCTTGGAGCCAAAGTGGTATAGAACTGATTTACACTTGGGATGCAATTACCATGTAGAATTAATGCTGTTTGACACCACTTTAACTGCCAAGGCTCAATGCTATGGAATTCTGAGATTTGTAGTTTTGTGAGATATTTAGCCTTCTCTATCAGATAGCTCAGGTGCCACAACAAACAACAAATCCCAGAATTCCATTAGATGGAGCCACGCTAGTAAAAGCAGTATCAAACTGCATTAATTCTGCAGTGTGGCTCCATCTAATGGCATTAGAATTGTTGGTTTGGCTTGTTGTAGATTGGATTGATCTCAAGAAAGATGTGGCCAGTCTGAACCCAACGTTATGTCTCACATATTCATTTGGGAGGGTTGGGGGGGGGGGGAACCTGTATCCAGTTCAATATAAGTATGTAAAGGGATTTTGTAGCACCTTTGAGACTATGTGAAATAAACTGAAGCATAAGCTTTCATAGACTTGATGTATTCCTTCAGATACTCAATACAAATTTCCAGTAATCCAAAGTTCAGACATGTGTGGGCAATCAGATGCAGAAAAGCGTAACAATGAAGGCAGTGGGGCAACTCTGGTATGAAGAGAAGTCACAATACAGTGGGCCCTTGGTATCTGCTGGGATTTGGTTCCAGGACCCCCATGGATACCAAAATCCGAGGATGCTCAAGTCTCATTAAATACAATGACATAGTGAAATGGTGCCCCTTATATAAAATGGCAAAAACAATTTATATATTTTTGAATATTTTCAAGCCATGAATGCTTGAATCCATGGATAAAAAATTTGTGTATACAGAGGGTCAATCATACTTTGGCATAATTAGCCTAGGGGGAAAAGCAAGTTAAGGAGATAAGTTATTATTATTATTATTATTATTATTAACCTTTATTTATGAAGCGCTGTAAATTTACACAGCGCTGTACATGCAATCTTTTTAGTTGGACGGTTCCCTGCCCTCAGGCTTACAATCTAAAAAGACATAACACAGAAGGAGAAGGGAGTGGTGGAGGGAGAGGGTAAGAGGTCCAGCAGTTCCTCTCTACCTCCGAGGCCTGGACCAAGGCAGATGGACTGGAGGGAGGGCTTGGCTTCAAAATGGAAGGTT
>NW_024840633.1:0-643 GCF_019175285.1 Sceloporus undulatus
ATTTGAACCTGATCTTCAGAGTCATGGTCCAGCATTCAAACCATTACACCACACTGCAGCAGAGTAGTGACCACACTAAATACAACCCACTCAGCAAGTTAACCCATTTTCTTCAGGGATGATGGAGATTATATTACTCTCCCCTTGCCATTGTTGATTGAACTACTAGTCCAATCATCTTGCATACCTGGAATGGAGGGGTATGTATGTCATTTTGTCCTTCACCAGAGCCAGCAGTATTTTAGGCTGAACCTGGACTCTTCATGGGTGGCAAACACACAGCAAAAGGAGGCAGCGTCCCCAACAGTCCACACACATGGTGTATAGGTTTTGTTTTTGTTTTTTAGTTTAAGTAAAATGTGAAGGGTTTTGCAGACCTGCAATGGGGAAGGAAAGGGCTAATGTACGTCAGGACTGACTGCATTAGGAATCAGAAAATCTAAAGAAACTAGGGTTGCCATAAGTCAGGAGATCCAAACCGGGACAAATGTAGGACAAATGTAGGGCAACATTTTCAAATGTAGGACACATTTTAATAAAAATGGAGGACGTGCAAAAAATTGAGGCTTTTTAAAAAATGTTAATATAAATGCATGTTTTTAAAGCATGATCAAAATGGAGGACATTTTGGCATTATTCTTAG
>NW_024840633.1:743-1132 GCF_019175285.1 Sceloporus undulatus
ATTACTCTCCCCTTGCCATTGTTGATTGAACTACTAGTCCAATCATCTTACATACCTGGAATGGAGGGGTATGTATGTCATTTTGTCCTTCACCAGAGCCAACAGTATTTTAGGCTGAACCTGGACTCTTCATGGGTGGCAAACACACAGCAAAAGGAGGCAGCGTCCCCAACAGTCCACACACATGGTGTATAGGTTTTGTTTTTGTTTTTTAGTTTAAGTAAAATGTGAAGGGTTTTGCAGACCTGCAATGGGGAAGGAAAGGGCTAATGTACGTCAGGACTGACTGCAGTAGGAATCAGAAAGTCTAGAGAAACAAAGTAAAAATCACCACCAGAATATAATCAAAGGTAATTACTTCAGAATTAATGCCAGGAGAGTGAGCAATG
>NW_024840634.1:0-1132 GCF_019175285.1 Sceloporus undulatus
AACACCGTACAGCAGGAGATCACTGAAGGACAGGACAGCCCTGAAGGTCAAGGGCATAAAACTCTCTGTCTCACAAGCCAGATGCTCCATCTAGCAGTCTGCCAATTTTGAACGTATGTTTATATGGCTGAGAAGCGGTTTTGAGATTCTGCTGGTGTATCTCTCCCACTCTCTCTACAACCTAACAGCCTCCTTTATGGAGCTAATTGGGACAATCTCTGGGTCTGGCACTGGATTACATCAAGCTTATTATTATGAGAGATTTCTAATGTACATGCCAAGATTGCTTAGCTAGGAGTGGTTCAGTGTTTCCTCTGCACCATGACAACCACAGACCTGTCCATATCTATCAATTTTGGAAACAATCAGGACACTTAATAATAAATAAAAATAATAAAACTTTTATTTATATCCCGCTTTTCTGTGACAGGACAATCAAAGCGGCTACATGTTAAAATCCACATTTACAAATTTATGTCCCAAATTCCCCCCCCCCCTTAAAACAGGATTAAACAAATTACAATTAAAACATCTATTTAAAACACAAGAAAAATACAGCAAGGACAGAGTAGTGGGCTGATACATGATGTGAGGGGCAGTCATTCTGTGGCCGGGCACTTTTATTCAGGAAAGGCCTGCCGGAGGACATCCGTCTTGACAGCTTTTTTAAAGCTGTGTAAGCTGGCAATTTGACGGATCTCATCTAGCAGACCGTTCCATAGTTTGGGAGCAATTGCAGAGAAGGCCCTCTGGAGGTAGCAGTTAGTCTGGTTTTTAAAGGCTACAATAGATTCCTCCCAGAGGACGTGAGGGTGCGGGGCAGATTATATGGAAGCAGGCGATCCCTCAAATAGGTTGGACCCAAGCCATGTAGGGCTTTAAAGGTTATAACCAACACCTTGTACTGTGCCTGGAAACTAATAGGCAGCCAGTGAAGAGATTTTAAGATGGGTGTTATTCGGTCACTCGTAGTTTTTCCGGCGACCAACCTCGCTGCCATATTTTGCACTAGTTGAAGTTTCCGGACTAGACACAAGGGTAGCCCCATGTAGAGCGCATTACAGAAATCAAGTCGTGAAGTTACCAGTGAATGTACAACAGTTTCTAGGTCCTTTACTTCCAGGAAAGGGCG
>NW_024840635.1:0-1132 GCF_019175285.1 Sceloporus undulatus
GACCAGGTAGGAATTTCATCCTTTGTTGTTCATTTGGCAAAACTAGGGGGGGGGGGGGAACGTGGAGGTAGTTTTGACTATCCTGAATTGCTAGCCTTGAAGCAAGTGGGACCATTGGCTAAATAGGCAGTGTTGATTAAAAATGTGAAACAGCCATATTATGGGGTAGTATAAAAACAGAAGAGTTGAAATTGCTTGTAGTGGGCATCCCTTAGTGAAAAGGGGTTCTCGGAGATACAGTCCAGGTTATGAGGGGCATAAGTGGTGGAAAGGGAACAGAACACACTATAAAACAATCAGCTGGGGAGGGATTGCCCTGGGAAGGTCTCCATGGCTAGCTGATGCCAGTCCATAGGACTATTGAAACATATTGTGTTACCTGTTTAGCTCAATAAATATAAGCATTAGACTTTGATGCACAGGATAGAGAAAATGTATGTTGCCAGAGTCTGTAAAATTGTTAAGAAAGCATATCAGGCAGACTACTGCTGCTGTAGCTTTTTGGATCCTGTCAATCTTAAGGATGGGGAGGTCAAGCTTTATTCTAACCAGCCAACAGGAAATTCTATCATTTGCTTCCCACTCTTGCTGACAAGGAAATAGTTTCCTCGATGAAAGCAATCTGGGTTTAACTGTCATGTTTACCTCCATTGAATGCAGACCTGCTGAAGGGGCTCAGATGGGTACACCCCCTATAGTGAGATATCATGCAACTTTTAGAGAGGTTGAGCAAACCTATATGGATTTGAAAGATCCTGATTGCTTTGTCCTGTGTACACAACTCCCTTGTTCAATACTGCCCATACCATTTAAGAATCATTTGCAGTACCTGAAAGGCAGATTAACCTCTGCCCTTTGCAACCACTTTTTAAAAGAAAAATATTGAGGTTATATTTTTCGAGAGGTTTTTCCTTTACTTTTAGGAGACCACCCTCCAAATTAGGAGAAGGTTAAAATTCAGATACACACACAGAGCACCTCTCTTTTAGACCTGCTGCTGTCTCTTAGACCTGCCTCCTTGATTTCTACAGCTCCTATATCCAGTCATCTTCAAATCAGAGGGTGACAAAATCCATGTGTCTTGGAGCCCTGGTGGCGCAGTGGTTAAATGCCTGTACTGCAGCCATTCACT
>NW_024840636.1:0-1132 GCF_019175285.1 Sceloporus undulatus
TACATTTGTCCCGGTTTGGAGGTCCTCAGCTATGGCAACCCTAACTCTGCTCTGCCTCCACCTGGCTGGAAGCAAGTGTGCTAAATTAATATTTCTTATCCTGTCTTTGTAAGCAAATAAGAGGGAACAATCTCCTAATTTTATCTTGATCTGGAAGTTAGTTAAGGTTTGTGTCCTAATTGCCAAACAGGAAAATATGTTCTGTCTCTGTGTGTGCATGTGCATGCTTGTCTGTAGATGTTGGAATGACAAACCTATGAGCAGCTGTGGTTGGCACTTAATGCATAATGCTTAATGACATAACCAGGGGTCTCAGGGGATGATCCTGAACTGACAATCCTACTGCTTGGCTGTGTGTTCAAGAAAGAGAGGCAACCAGGAATAGGTGTGTGGGTGAAATAATTGTTGAGTTCAGTTTTGGTATTTCAGACAAATTCCTTGACTGGGCATGTGCTCAGAGGTATTTTATTCCTTATTCTAAGTGTAAAGCTAGCACCCTGTTGTTGTTGTATGCATGTATAAGTTCCCTTATGCAAGCACATAGGAGTTTATCACACGGGAGGAATTTCTCTTAATTTCGAATGAAAAGAAAGTGGGGCCAAAACACATTCACGTGAATTCGCTACTTCAGCCAATTTACTTGAATTCAAATTGCATTCAGACTGACTTCCCATTGCCCAAAAATAGTTTGCCATTGCCCGAAATTGCATGTGGTATTCTATCACGCAATAACGTTAAACCCCATGATTGCATTCAGGTTGCCATTGGATTATACTTCCAATTTCCCTTGTCTGATAAATTCCATAGACTCTTCCAGCCAATGCCTAACAGCTACCTCCTGGACTTGTTGAAGGTTATGGAAAGAGAGTTACGGATGTGAAATCATTACACATTGTGCCATTTCACATTGAGTCATTTGCACATTGCATGGCTGTGTATTATATATCAATGCATCATGTACATTTGGATATGCAATGTCATAAAATGATTGACTCTTAGTGCTGGAAGAGACCACAGGGTCATGGAATCCCACCTTGCTGGGTATCTTTTCCCTTTAGCATGTCTAGCCATGAGATTCTATTCAGTAATTCTCAGAATGTCGTAAAACCAACATACTGAAATCCAGGGTCTA
>NW_024840637.1:0-1132 GCF_019175285.1 Sceloporus undulatus
TTTTCTAAATTATTTTTTACATGAGAATGCTTTAAATAAATAAAATATTTTTTTTATTTCTATCTCGCTTTTTGCCAGGCAATCAAAGTGGCGTACAACAGGTTAAAATACATCCATATATACATAATGCCCCCCTTAAAACAAGATTAAACAATGTAAGATTAAAAACTACATATTAAAACCGGCTAAGCTAAATAAAAATCATCATGGGCAGAGTTCACTGGACGGGAAGTCTTATTTGTGGCCGAGCATTTATTCCAGGAAGGCTTGCCAGAAGAGATCCGTATTAATGCCCTTTTTAAAGCTCTCTAGATTGGTAATTTGACAGATCTTGTCCGGCAGGCCATTCCATAAGTTGGGAGCGGCTGCAGAGAATGTCCTCTGGGAGGTTGCCATCAACCTGGTCTTTAAGGGCTGTAATAAGTTCCTCCCAGAGGACCTGACGGTACGGGGCGGATTATATGGAAGCAGGTGATCCCTTAGATAGGTTGGGCCCAAGCCATGTAGGGCTTTAAAGGTGATAACCAACACCTCGTACTGTGCCTGGAAACTGATAGGCAGCCAGTGGAGTAACTTCAATATTGGTGTTATATGGTCACTCCTTTCTGTTCCTGTGACCAATCTGGCTGCCATATTCTGTACCAACTGGAGTTTCTGGACTAGGCAAAAGGGTAGCCCCATGTAGAGTGCACTGCAAAAATCAAGTCTTGAGGTTACATTGCTACAATGCAAATGTTACAAATGTTTTTCTTTCAATTTGGCAAATTAATACAGAATGCTTTTGCTATTATATGTGCCTGTAAGGAATTCTTGGGTGGTTGAGGGAAAGCAAGAGGATGCAGAGAAGGCATTTGGGGTGAGGAATTAATTATCATTATCGTTATTGTATGTGTATGAGGCATTCTGGGGTCGCAAGGAAGGAGGATGCAGAGATTGCATTAGATTGCATTTGGGGGTTGAAAACAGAAGCAGGGAAAGATCCATAATCTGTAGTAACCCAAATACACACAACACACATCCACATCTGGAGGTTTTTAAATTGGACAGCATCTGCGCATACTGCCACTTGTTTTGTTTAAAAAAAAGAGGGGGGAAGCACACATCCGATTGCCCAATGGCTGCAGAAAACGTC
>NW_024840638.1:0-1132 GCF_019175285.1 Sceloporus undulatus
GGGTCAGAGTCCGTCTCCTCAGCCATAGAGAAGGGTTGCTCTGAGTGCGAAGGAGGAGGAGGAGGAGGTCTACAGGGCTGAGGGAGGGAAGGCAATGGGAAAAGGTCAGTGCCAATAGCCATGGAGGGCAGAAGGTGACAAGTGTAGCCCTGATACTCACAGGGCACTTTGTTTTATTTATGTTTAAAACAGCCCCAACTTCAAGCTGGGGTTTACAGCTTAGCCCTTTTAATCTCAGGCAGGCTTTATAGTAACCTGGCTGCATGATAGAAGCTAGCTTGGTCCTCAACTCCCTCCCACTTGCATAGGTAGCTGGGAAGGGCAGAGGGACTGCTGTGGGACATGGCTCTACATTTACCTGAGGTAAGTCTGTGTCCTGAGAAAGGATAATCTCTGATGGAAAGGAGAGGCCAAGCGCTCAAGCCTTTCTCCCAAGAGTGCCACGGTTTGGGACAGCCAAACACAATTGGGGGTGAAGGGAACTCTCCACCCATGATATCCACAAATGGTTTACCCCTTTTTGTTGTTGTAATTTTTGGGGAGGGAACACAGGAGGATTTGTATCCATGTGGTCTCTCCAAGAATCCTTGGGTTGGAAGAGATCCCAAGGGCCATCCAGTCCAACCCCATTCTGCCATGCAGGAACTCTCAATCAAAGCATTCCCAATAGATGGCCCTCCAGCCTCTGTTTAGAAGTGGGTGGCAGAGGCCATGCAGAGCTAGGGTGGACAAGAAGCCATTTTGTGCTTTTTTGTGGGATGCTCTGTGGCAGCCAAAAAAGACCATTTTAGAGTTGGAAGCTTCAGCTCCTGCTGGGCCAAGTCCAGCTTCCTTTACAGCCATGTGTCTGTGAAACACAGAGGAGGAATCCTCTGCCTCCTTACACACCATCTCATTATAAGAATTCAAAAGGAATGTGCAGGAGCCCTGGCAACACTACCATGTGTTTCTCAGTCTGCAAAAGGATCCCCCACACCTGTTAGGGTCCTGGGTGCCATTGGGGCCAGAGATGGGAACCAAGGGTTAATGCCCCCATCTGCCCTCCTGGCAGAGTCCCAAACCTTATGCTAGGCATAGTGCCTGCTATGGCCATGGCAGAGGCCTCATGGCAATGCCTGCCCTGAGTGAGGGC
>NW_024840639.1:0-284 GCF_019175285.1 Sceloporus undulatus
CCTGAGTGATGCTTTCTATTTGGCATAAAACTCTTCCCCAAATGAGGCAGAAGGGAGGGTTTTGCCTCTGCCCCACTTTCCAGAAGGGAGGGGGCTCCTCAAAGCCCTTTCTGCCTTTGGATCCCCCTCCCCTGCATGGCCATGCCTCTCTCCAATGGTCCCCCCTGCCCTCATAATAACCCCCAAGTACCTGGGCCCCAAGGAATCCCCCAAGGAGGGGGGAGGGAAGGAAAGAGGGAGATTGAGGGAAAAGAGGAGCTCCCTTCCTTCTTACAACCCCCAAA
>NW_024840639.1:384-1132 GCF_019175285.1 Sceloporus undulatus
CAAGGGTCCCCCCTGCCCTCATAATAACCCCCAAGTACCTGGGCCCCAAGGAATCCCCCGAAGAGGGGGCAGGGAAGGAAAGAGGGAGAGGAAGATTGGGAGAAAATAGGAGCTTCCTTCCTTCTTACAACCCCCAAAGCCCCCCTCCCCCCAGAAGACCCTCCAGACATTCCTCTGAATGAACAAGGGCTCTCCCAACTTCCTTTCCTACCTCAGAACAGACTTTGAGAGCAGCCATGGCTTCAGGGGCTGAGACTGTGCATGCAAAGATGCCCCAAATGGCCCCTCCTCAGCATGCGCAGGGATTGCCAGGGCCTAGATGCTGCTGCTTATTCCGCTGGTTGCCTTTGTGGGAAAGGACGGTATGCACTGGGGGTTCAATGGCCTCCCATTCCTTCCCTCCTTTCAGGAGACAGCAATGCAGCCCAAGGTGCAGCCCAAGGTGGGAAAGGCAGGAAAGTAAGGCTCTGATTTGGAAATAAAGCTCTGTCTGTGTATCCTGTATCTTTGTGTGTGTTTTTGCTTCTGCTGTTGTTATGGCTGGGAATGGAGCTGAGGACTGAGGAGAGAAGAAAGTTTCAGTTTGGGCAAATTCAGAACTTCTGTGCGTCAAAGAGTCCAGTGTGTTGAAAGAGCAAAGAACTTTATTGAGAACACATTGAAATTCAGAGTTTAAGCCAGAACTGCCCACTCCAGTCCAAACAATATATTAAAACCCCAAAACCTAAAACATGACTCTCTTCCAAAT
>NW_024840640.1:0-1132 GCF_019175285.1 Sceloporus undulatus
CCTGCCTAGCTTTAGACTGCACAGTTGTGCCTAAGCTGTCCCATTCATACTCACAGCCACACTGCCGCAGTTGCACATAATTAACCACACAAGTTTTTTTAAAAAATAAACTTTTTTATTTACAATAACAAAAGTTTTTTTATTTACATATATACAAAGTGAAGGGGGATGGTAAAGGGTGGTGGTGAAGGGGGGATGGCAGAGGGGGCAGGGGAGAGAAGCTGCTTCAGGAAGGGGGAGGAGGCGGTGGGGCGGGCAGCCGGCGGAGGATCTCTTGCAGAGTCTCCTCCATGGAGGAGACTCTCTCCGCCAGCTTGTCCACTTTCTCCTCCAGCGCAGAGAACCTCCGCTCCGTCCGGTTCTCTGTGGGGGGAAAAGAAAGAGGATGGTTAGAATCAGCCTGTCGAGCCCATCACCCACTCCCACAGGCAGGGTTTCTGGGTGCCCCCTCTCCCTTCCCTGGGTTCACCTCTACACTTACCTCTCTGCCGGGCTTGGAGGACACGATCCAGGGCACTGGCATCGAGGGCTAAGTCCCCTGGCTCCCCTGGCAGGCGGCGGCTCGGGCCAGGCTCCTCTTCCTCGGCGGCAGCAACAGCAGCGAGGACTTCAAGCCCTGGAAAAGAGGAAGGAAAGGCCCAAGTTGCCATGCTGGCATGGCAGAGGAGGGCACAAGTGTCGTGGGGGCTGCAGTCAGGCAACCCCCACCCCTCACCCTGGGGACCTACCTGCCGCCAGAGGAGCCTGCTCTGGCTGCGGAGGGGCCACAGCAGCTGGTCCTGGCTGTGGCCCACCCTCGGGGACATCCTCGTCCCCCGAGGATGGTGGAGAGGGCGACCTGGCAGGGTGCCCTCCCTCCCTCCACCTCCGCCTCGGCCGCACGCCTGCAGAAGGGAAGAGGAGGGATGGCATTGGCACCATGCAGGAAGGAGAGGAGGGCAAGGGAAGGGTCAAGGAGGGTAGGACAGGGCATGGCAAGAGCTCTGGCTTACCTGGAGGACGGCGATCTTCAGGTCTTGGCCGATCACCCCTGACCCACAGGTCTTTCAGCCGAGAGAAGAATGGTGGCCGCCTGTCAACCGGGGGCTCCTCTCCAAAATCCTCAAGGGTTTCAAAGAACGCTGCCTTGAGA
>NW_024840641.1:0-666 GCF_019175285.1 Sceloporus undulatus
AGACCCCTATGACTAAGTATTATACAGTGGTTTGAGTATTGGCCTAGCACTCTGAGAAACCAAAGTTTAAATCCCCACTTGGCCATAGAAACTCACTGGCTGCCCTTGGGCAAGTTGCACTTTCTCAGTCTCAGAAGAAGGCAATGGTAGCAAGGTTTTTACCAGAGGACCTCAAGAGGTGGGGCGGTTTGTATGGGAGAAAGCGATCCCGTAAGTAAGGTTATAACCAAGACCTTGTACTGTGCCCTGAAATTAATAGGCAGCCAATTAAGAGATTTTAATATAGGTGTAATATGGTCACATCTAGATCTTCCAGTGACCACTCTGGCAGCAATATTTTGGATTAGATGAAGTTTCATGACTTGGTACAAGGGTAGCTTAGGTAGAGCGCATTACAGAAGTCAAGACGTGAGGTTACCAGAGCATGCATGATAGTTTTCGGGTCTACAGGTTCCAGGAAGGGGTGCAGTTGGCATATCAACCAAAGCTAATAACAGGAACTCCTGGCCATCGCATCTATCTGAACTCACATCTGGAGCGACGGATTCAGGAGCACCCCCAAACTGCAAACACAGTCTTTTAGGGGATGTGTGATCCTATCCAGGACTGGTTGACAAACCTCCATACCTGGATTAGGATCTCCATCAAGTACCTCGGTCTTATCTG
>NW_024840641.1:766-1132 GCF_019175285.1 Sceloporus undulatus
ATAGGTGTGATATGGTCCCCTCTAGATCTTCCAGTGACCACTCTGGCAGCCATATTTTGGATTAGTTGAATTTTCCAGACTTGGTACGAGGGTAGCTTAGGTAGAGCGCATTACAGAAGTCAAGACGTGAGGTTACCAGAGCATGCATGATAGTTTTCGGGTCTACAGGTTCCAGGAAGGGGTGCAGTTGGCATATCAACCAAAGCTAATAACAGGAACTCCTGGCCATCGCATCTATCTGAACTCACATCTGGAGCGACGGATTCAGGAGCACCCCCAAACTGCAAACACAGTCTTTTAGGGGATGTGTGATCCTATCCAGGACCGGTTGACAAACCTCCATACCTGGATTAGGATCTCCATCAA
>NW_024840642.1:0-1132 GCF_019175285.1 Sceloporus undulatus
ACACTCTTTTCCAAGTAAAATGATTTTTCATGGTTCCATGCTCCTCTTTCGTACAAAGGCGCACTTTCATCTTCCTCATCTGCTGCTCTTTTTCACTAATTCGTTGCAAGAAAAACCTCTCTGCAAAAAGGCTCAAAAGGCGTTGATGCATCTTTTTGGCCACCGATAAATAGGAAGTTCAGTGAAAAGGTCATTCCGCCTTCCCAAAGAGGACCCTGCTATGCGCCATGCCCAGCAATGTGGCTCTGTGACATTTCCGTCTCCTTGCTGAGTTCTGAAGTCCATATCAATGGCTTAATCCTCCTCTTTTGCTCAGCTGCTCTCTCGAACTCTGCCACCAAGAGCTCCTCTTATATATATTCCCGCCATAGTGGTAATTTCTATACCGAGCGGCACTTATCTATAAAGCGGCCAGACAAAGTGGCTTTCCCTTATCACATTCCCTTCTTAGTAAACACCAGCCCCTTGTGTGAGACGCAATCGTGGGAAATTAATGTCTCTAAAGCTAACTGTTCTCCCTTGCAAGAGAAACAGCTGTTGCCTTCATAGGACTGCAATTGGATGAGCTTCAAGAGTCTGGGTTATTTCCCCCCTCTGTTTCCTTTCACTCTCTTTTTCAAGGTGAAAAGTAAAGAAGAATGAAATGGAAGGAGAACTTGAGAATGGGAGAACTAGTTTCCTGCCTCATCCTGTCCGTCTGTTTCCAAGGGTGGCCATCAAGAGAACAGGTAGAATCGCCCAGTGGTCTTCTTTTTATGGAGTGCAGAACCAGCGTGGCGTAGCTGTTTGGCATTGGACACTGGGAGACCAGGGTTCGAATTCCGGCTCGGCCATAGAAACCCACTGGTTATAAAATAATAATAATAATAAAGCTTTTATTTATATACCGCGTTTCCTCCAGATCAAAGCGGTGTACGTACGATAAAACTATATGACACATGTCAGATACAATATTAAAAAACAGTTATGAAAACAGTTATAAGCAATTCAGTTTTTAAAAACAGTGTAGTTAGGATAGTCGGGATATCAGTTGTGGGTAGTCATCTTAATCTAGTCTGAAGAGTTCTTGGTAATTTAGAGAATATTTTCTCTAAAGAGAATCGGGAGGCTATGCTAACTGGAAGAGATAGGT
>NW_024840643.1:0-1132 GCF_019175285.1 Sceloporus undulatus
TCTGCTCCTGGACTGTGGTCTCGTGATGTTGGTCTGACCTCTCTATTGCTGTCTCCTGGTTCTGAACGCCCCTCACTTGAACTTCCAGTGTCTTCTCTTGAAATCCCAGTGCCCTTTCCATGAGCTCCCTGCGGGACTGTCTGCCCCTCTCCCTTTCCTCACAGGCTTGCTGCCCCTGCTGCATCAGTGCTGCCATGTGCTCTTCTGAGCAAGCCTTGAGCAGATCCACAGCTGCCACAGTTCTAGTAGCTGCTGACGGACGCACCCTTTTCTTCTTGGTGGCAAGGCGCTCCTCTGCTAACATGGCAGCTATGGGATTAGCTGGAGGTTCTCGTTCTCGTTCTTCTTCTGCTTCAGTTCGTCCTCCTACTATGGGACATAAAAGCAGAGAGTCATAGAAGCCTACAGTTAGCAGAGACCCTGAGGGCCATCTAGTCCAATCCCATTCTGCCATGCAGGAACTCTCACTCAAAGCTGTGGCAAAGGGTACAGCTTCAAACTAAGGGCGTGGGGAAAGGAGAGATTTACATGCAAGGGAAGGGTGCCTTAGGAATGTGGGACACATGCAGCACATGACCAAGCCAGGGACACTCACAATCCTAATTCCACAGCAACCTTGCAAACATACCAGCACAGTAAGCAGTGAAAGATACATGCCACAATTGCGCAGTTGAGCCATGCAGTTATAAACATAAATATAGGATTTACCTTGCATACTCTCTTCGGCCTCACTGCCATCACTGGCGGGTGCACTGGCCCGGGAGACAGGTGAGCAGTCACAGTAGCTGCTGGTTGTGGAAGAGGATCCAGCACGAGATGGTGGTCTCCTTCTGGAGCTCCCGGCCTCAGCAGACATTCGTCTGAGCAGGGCACGGGGGTCCAGAGGTCTCTGGCTGCTGGAGGAATCGCCTGAGTCGGGGTGTTCCTCCTCCTCCTCCTGCTCCTCATCTGTATGACAAGGGACAAGGATCATCTCTGGCCTGTGCCCACCCCGGGGCCACATCTTCCCCTTCTCCCATTTCCCACTCCCTTCCCCCCAGGGGCCCTGGCACATCTTACCCTGACGGGGCATCAAAAGGTCTTGGGCACATTCAAGGTCCGGGGTCTCGTCCTCCTCCTCCTCCACCACCAC
>NW_024840644.1:0-1132 GCF_019175285.1 Sceloporus undulatus
GTCTGTAACAGGTCATAGTCTACAAAAATCTAATTTCCCCAAACTGCGCTTTTGAGTGGAAGCAGGCAAGCCTCTTGCAGAGAAGAGATGGGCAGCCTCCATCAAAAGACAGGTTACTGGGAAGAAAAACTTGTTTCTCCTCTAACACCCATGGAGACGTGTGAGCAGAATGTCCTTCTCTTCGGAGTTTCATCCCAGTTTATCCTGGGTCTATTCACATTGGTTATTCACACAGCCGATAATCCGTACCTTTTAGGAAAACTTTTAGATGGTGAAAATAATCCCGGTGGAATTGTTGTTGAGCGGAGGCCTTTCGAATGCATCCGACTAAGTCTTTTTGGATGCCAAATATATCCGCTTAACCTGGGATAATCGATCCGGGTTCCGCCCCGAGTTTTCCTAAAGGAATCGCACTGTCGGCTGCGTGAACAACCGATGCAAACAGACCCAGAATAAATTAGGATAAAACTTTGCATGCCTTGCACATATTTCAAATACATCCTCATCGTCAAATCCATCTTTATCCAAAGTGCCGACACATGCGAGCAACAAAACTTGCACTGTTTTTAAAAAACAGTGTGAACGACAAAACTAGAAAGAGTGAGTTATAGTATTCACTACAAAACAGCAACGTCTGGATGACCCTTAGCTGCCATGGATAGGAAAGAGATACAGCCAGACCAAAGAATCATCCAGAGGCACAACGGCCTTTCTGGGTTCCCTGGATCGTTTGCAAAAACACTATCTCCTCCCTGAGCGAGCGGCACACGCTTCTGCCAATGTGCCATCCTTTGGCATATAATTTGGGAGTTAACCTTGGCTGTCAGCTGATTAAAAAGACACCAGCAAATTAAGTCTCGTTTGGAGATGTTCTGGACCTGAGCCCCAGCTTGCAAATAGATCCTGGCCACTTCATGCGGACTTCAGCTTTGACTCTGAGAGGGGATGGAGTGCGGACAGCTGGATGCGTCCGTCCTTTGGCACCGAGCCTTTTCACTATCAGGGGCCTCCTCTTTCTCTTTTGGAGTCTGATCTCCCGCATCAAACAGCTGCCAAGGAAATTAGATTCCCCCCCCCCCGCTCCGCCTTTGCCCTCCACATGGGGTTTAAATAGCAGAAGTGGTTGCACGCT
>NW_024840645.1:0-1132 GCF_019175285.1 Sceloporus undulatus
GCCTAAAATTGTGTTTGCCATTAAAATATTGCCTGGCATGGCCTGACCAGGAGTGTCACACAAGGCAGTAAATCAGAATTAACGCAAGATATTGGTGTATTTGGCTAGTACTTAGCACACTGTGTTGTGTCTATTCAGTTGCTGTTTCATATTTCCTTTGATTCTATGATGCACCTTTTCATTGAGAGGGAATCAATTGGGTCGTAACATCACTGCTGTTCCATTAGTTTCTCTCATACAAAAGGTCCCTTCCATGGTAGTAAAATTGATGGCTATCACATGGAATGAGGGGGCATTATTCTTCTCCTCTCCCCTCTCCCCCTCGCTATTTCCAAGGGCCAAGGTTGTTTTTACTCAATATCTTTCAGCTTTGTTTTGTTTTTGTTTTTGCTGTGATTGCATAATTACCCAAAAGGGTAATCAAAAACCCAAAAGGAATGGAGTAAAAACCACCTCAGCAGAGACACTCATGTACTGAAAGGCATAGAAGGCAGGTTACAGAGCTAATGTGGAAGGGATCATGCATTGTTAAAGTATCTTACTTGTGTGGTTGAAGAGAAGTGTGATGCTGAATGATTTCAAACCAGTATGTTCCCATTTTCTTCACTAATGTGATATTTTTTTGGTGAGAAAAAAAAGCTGGAGTTATAAAGTCCTCACTCTCCTTGTGTATATGTCTATCAAGTCGCCTGTCACAGGATTTTCATAGGCAAGGAACACTCAGGGGTGACTGGCCAATGTCTTTCTCTGAAATATAGGCGGGTTACAAACGGCCCTCAAGGGGCCGTTTTCCCGCCGCCGCCATTCGCTGCGTAGGGAAGCCCCAGCTGCCAGACCGCGAGGCTTCCCCGCGCAGCAAAAAAGGAGCGGCGAAATGCCGCTCCTTTTTGGAACACGGAAGTGGCGCCGCGAGGGGTGGAGTGCGCCCTCGCGACGTCACTTCCGCCGCGACATGTCTGGACGCACAGCGTCCAATACGTAAAAATGGTGGCGCCCATGTGGATGGGCACCGCAAAAAAGTACGCGCTCCGCATGTACTGGGAGGAAGGGCCGTCAGGAAGGTAAGAACCTTCCTAACCCTAATACGGCCCTTCCTAACCCTAGTACGCGCGGAGCGCGTACTTTATGGCGG
>NW_024840646.1:0-1132 GCF_019175285.1 Sceloporus undulatus
CTAAGACTTTTTCTGATCATAACCCTGTGACTTTAACTTTAAAGAGGAGAAGAGGTTTTATAAGTTGGAGATAGAATATAACTCTTCTCTAGGATGAAAAGGCTGAAAGAAAGTGTAGAAAGAAATTGGGGGGGGGATGAGGATAATTTGGGTAAGCGTATACTGTAGATATCAGTATAGCATGGGATGTGAGTAAATCATTTATGAGAGCATATTTTATAAAACAGAGTTCATAGTTTAAAAAGAGGAGGAAATGCAGCAGAATCGGGATATTAGAAGAAAAGTAAAGGATTTAAAGGAATATCTCTTGAAAACAGATGTGATTAATCAAATTGCAATCTTACAGAGAGATAGGGGTGCTGTTTTACTACACTATTGTATTTAATAGGACTTGCCTATCCACAGATTTTGGTATCCATGTGGGACACTGGAGCCAACCCCCAGTGGATACCAAGAGCCCTCTGTATTAAAAAGTAATTTCATAGATACAGTACTACTCTCTATGTAAAACGCAACAAATCTCCCTGGAAAAGGCTGAGGAATATGTAGGCAAACAGAATTTACCACACATTTCAGATTTGCAGAAACTGATGTTGAATGCTTCTATAACTGTAAGAAAAGGTTTTGACACAATTAAAAAGATCAAGACTTGTAAAGCACATGCACCAGAGGATTTATCAGCTGCTTATATAAATGTTCTGAGAAAGAGCTTTTACTACAATTATAGCCAAGTTTGAACTCGATTCTTCAATCCTGATTCATGGAAAGGGATGAAAGAATTAATCCCAAAAGAAGGTCAAGATTTGACAAGGAAAAAGAATTAAAGACCTATTTAATTACTGAACAACAATTATAAGATTCTGACAGAAAGACTGAAGAAGATCCTATAATTATTCATAGGTCTGAGGCAGACGGACCTAAAGGATCATGCTGGCCCCAGGCCAGCCCCAATTGTGCCCAGACTGCAGTGACCACATGGGCCCATTTCTGAAGTGGGCCACTGTCACAGACCCAAACCTGGCCATTGCAGGAGCAGCTTTTTGCCGCTCCTTTCTGTGCTAGCTTTTCTGGGTTGGAGCATTCTTCACGTTTTCTCCGAGTGGCTTCCGGCCACTTTGGGGGCATGTGTCCT
>NW_024840647.1:0-354 GCF_019175285.1 Sceloporus undulatus
ATAGGCCTAGTGGCAAATGCTAGTACGACGACGGTTGTACCTTGATCCAAGATCTCCCCTCAGGCCCCCCAAGCCCAGGTTGCCAATGCCATAGCCAAGGCCAAGATGGCCCAAGCCTCCTGCCAGGCCAATGCCGCCAACAGCGCATGGAGCATTGCCTCCCACAGCAACAGGCTCACAGGTAGCGGAGAGGATGGGCCCTGGGAGGGTGAGAACAACAGCAGGGGGCTGGATCAGAAGCTCTGATGGAGGGACCTGGTTGATGCAGGAAGGCCTGACTCCATTCAGGATGCCAAGGTTGCCGGCCGATTCTGCCAGGGCACCAGCTCCGTAGCCGAAACCGCCAGAACCGAA
>NW_024840647.1:454-1132 GCF_019175285.1 Sceloporus undulatus
GAACCTCTGATGGAGGGACCTGGTTGATGCAGGAAGGCCTGACTCCATTCAGGATGCCAAGGTTGCCGGCCGATTCTGCCAGGGCACCAGCTCCGTAGCCGAAACCGCCAGAACCGAAGCCACCTAGATTTCTATAGCCTAGATTTCCATAGCCTCCCAGTGCTGATCCAAATCCAACGGTGGGTTCAGAAGCAAAGGAGGGGACGGCGCAGGCTGGACCACAATCCACCATGGTTGAGAGAGGTGACTCTGAAAGCAAAGGACACAATGAGGCTGGTGTTTGTTATCTGCAAGAGGAAGAAATATTTGGCATCTGCTACCTACCGTCCTGTTGATCTATTTAGATCTTAATCCAGTTATTCATCTAGCCTCTACCTTTTTTCTTCAATTCACTTTTTGATTTATTTTATATTAATCCGCTTTGTGAAATGTTCAGCTGACCAATCTTATTAAATCTGGAATCTAAAAGTATGTCCAGTTCTATGGCCCTTTCCAAGGTGCATTCCTCCCTGGTTCCACTGAATGTCCCCTTCTAAATAATAATAATAATAATAATAATAATAATAATAATAATAATAATAATAATAATAATAATAATTTATATTCTGCTTTTTCTCAAAGGAATCAAAGCGGATTACAGCAACAGAATAACATACCATTTAAAAACATACAGTTAAA
>NW_024840648.1:0-1132 GCF_019175285.1 Sceloporus undulatus
TCTGAAAAGCTGCCATATACTGCCAGTGAGCAACAGCATGCATCTTGGTAGGCCACACATGGAGCATGGAACTGGTTTCCTCAAGAGAAGTCAAAGAAAATATCCTGGTCTAACCTACCTAACAAAGTCAGCTATGGTCCAAAAACACACTGCAGAAATAATGCAGTTTGAGACTGCTTTAACTGCCTTGGGTCAGTGATAGACAATCTTAGGAACTGTAGTTTATTGTAGCACCAGAGCTAAATGTCCCTCAAAACTACAGTTCCCAGAATTTCCTAGCATTGAGCCAGGGCAGTTAATGCACTCTCAAATTGCATTATTTCTCTTGTGTGGATGCAGCCTTTGTAGAAGAAATTGCGCTGACTGGTAAACTGGTAATATAATTATCTTCATTATGAGGGATGAGGACAGTGAAACAGATTTTTGCCTTATGAATCCTGGTTTGATCATACTGTAGTTTGTCCATTTGGTTGTAAATGTTCATTCACAAGTGCTGAAGTACTATGGTAGAACTATTCTTAAATACTAAGACCTAGACATAAATGGCTTGGGTTTCAGCAATGCATTTCAAATGCAATCCTCTTGTTTGCAACGGATGCATTTTAGAACTGTCAAAATAAGCTACGAAAGAGGCTTAGCTTGCGGAATCCATTTTTACACAGGTATGCTGTACATGGAGTAAATTCCTTTTTGATATTAAGTTAATGGTTGTGTTTTTGCTGAACAGAAGCTGCTGCAAGTATTAAATCAGATGGGAGCCTGGTCAAACAAAAGGCCAATTTTATCCAGTATCACTTTTCTTCACCATTGTATATCCATTACTCTTTGCTTGTTCTAAATGGAGGAGACAGGATGAGACAAGAAAAGGATTTAAAACCTTAGGATTTGGTCAGAATTTCTGCAAATAATAATAATAATAATAGATTTTATTTTTATCCCGCTTTTCCGCGATGATCAAAGCGGCTTACAGATTAAAATTCAACATAAAAATACATACATATCAATAAAAACAATGTAAAAAATATCATATTAAAAACTATTACACAGCCAGCTTAGTTGAATTGATCCAAAAACATTGCAAAAATTGTTACACAATAGGGGGAGAGGGCATAATATCACATCTCATGGGGGG
>NW_024840649.1:0-1132 GCF_019175285.1 Sceloporus undulatus
GGGGGGGGGGGCTCTTAGCCTCTCAAAATGGTGGCACTTAGTCTGGACCCCCCCTTCCCAAAATCCTGGCTACGTCCCTGCTCTAACTAAAATAACACTGCTGTTTGGGGATTACTTTTTATGTTCCCTTAGCAATAATGTTATTTATCTCCAACCTCAGGACTAGCCTCGGGGCTCCTGTAATGCTTTCTCTCTCTGTAAAGCTTACAGTTATGAGCTGGCCTCTGGTCTCTGTTTTAAATTCTCCTTATGTTTTTGCTACCACCATAGTTACTATGTATCTGAAAACATTTTTACAATTGGTTTAGCCATATAACTAACATCTTTATTTGCAGCAGAAGTGAAACTAAAATAGCAAAAGTACTTTGTATACAAAATAATGCAGTTTCAATTAAATTATTCCTTTTATTTTATGGTTTCTTATCCTATTATATTACTGCCTCATGTACTGACCTAGATATTACTGTTCTAATTCACCCCCATGTCTACACAACAACAATAAACAGTATTGACCTTATGCTGTCTAACCACTGCACCATGCAACAACCACACTCCAACACTCATCAACTGTCAAATACCAGTTTTCAAACACTCTTGTCTTAAATATTCTACCAACACCCATTAAGTTCCAATATTTCAGCACTCCTTTCACTCTCCCAAGAGGCCAATTGTTATTGATGTATGTACATTCACATTTATAGTATACTATAGAACATTGCATCATACTTTAAACAATCTAATCTATAAACATGAACTATATGATGTCACACTCCACTATGGACCTGGCTCTTATAAGGAGAATATAAAGTGATGAGATAAAGGCAGAAACCGGGAGGAGGTCATGAGGTTTGGGGAGGGTGGGGGGAGAAGTGGCAACCCTAATTGCAGCTCCATAAATATAGTTATACACACAGGATGTCAACTCAGATATCTAAGGAGTTTTTCATATAGCTAAAAAACCTGGCTTACCTTTTCCAGTTTGAATCCACTTCCAGGATGCAGCTGGGTATTATCACTTGCATTTTGCAGCTGATGCTGCCTCCTGCCTAAAACCCACCTCCCAGTAGTGCTCAGCTGGCCAATTTAGGCCCCTTTCAGACTGACCCATAAAGCCTGGTCAGATCCGGGTCGA
>NW_024840650.1:0-1132 GCF_019175285.1 Sceloporus undulatus
CTAATCATACTCAAGCTCTTCAAAGAAAATGGAGGAGCAAAAAAGACTCCACGGCTATAGAGAAACTAAGGAGCAGAGAGGCAACAGACACGGCTCCTGAATTGTGCAATTCATATATATATATATATATATATATATATATATATATATATATATATATATATAGCCTTTATTCCAACACAGAATTCAAAGCATAGAGTCAATTCTTGCTTCCTTTTGGGAGGCTTTCAGAAGGGCTTTGGAGCCTTTGGGGAGTGCATATCCAATAAATAAGAAGGGTATACAGACCTTGTTTAAAGGGAAAAGTGAGATTCTAAGGGGAAAGCATCACTTTTTTGAATTCTCATACTTCTGAATTGCGGTAGCAATAATGGTAATGGTGGCAGCAGCAGCAATTACTATTCTTTAGAAAAGCTAGGAAAACTGAAGAGGAGGAGGAGAAGGAAGAGGAGACAGTATGTCTAACAACTCTGGGGTAGAGCTTGCCATTCCAGTCTGACTCCATCCTGTTTGTACTTCTTATCTTCATACATATACTCTGAAACTCTGGCCTAAATTTTCTTTTAGCCCTGACTAGAGCAGACCCATTATCTGTATGCTGGCCTCTCTGTTGTTATTTCCTTCATGACGGGTTGGCAGTTTACTTCCCATATCAAGGTTGGGAGTCATGTTGCCCTACAGATGGTGCTGTACTGCAGCTCCCAGCATTCCTCACCATTGATTATCCTTCGTTAGGCTGCTAAGAGTTGCAGTCCAATGATATCTGGAGAGTTGCAAAATTCTCATCCTTAGCCTATACATAAAATTTGGGCAAACTGCCCCATGAAAAATGGTTGATGGCACTTATAGGCAGGCTGGGAAAGTTCAGCCCTATAAATTGTAGCCAGATGTAAGCAGATTGTTAAAAAACTCTTGTCGCTGACAATGTCTCCTTCAAGACTGACTCCCTCAGCACAGCAAAACAGCTGCTCATAGAATTTCCTATTATTATGACAGATCTCACCTCGGTTGAGACTGAGCCATCAAGCACTTTTAAAAATCTTCATTTCCACAGTCTGGGCTCTGGGACTAAGCACATGTCCATAGCAAGTATGACAGGAGAGTCTGATTGAGTAAAACCAGAAAAACAATA
>NW_024840651.1:0-1132 GCF_019175285.1 Sceloporus undulatus
ATTTGCAAATACTCAAGTTCCCATTGTCTCCAGTGGTGGTGCACCATGGGGGACAATGGGACTTGAATAACCGCAAAATTTTGAATTTGTTGGGGTCCCTGGAACGGATCCCCTGCGAATTCGGAGGGATGACTGTAGTTCAGCCTATGCCATTTTTGGTCAGACAGTGCTGCAGTCAGTATTATATTTTTTTTAATTAAGGCAGCCATGCACCCCTAGTGAAGAAAAAAGCTTTGGTTCATCCCAACTGTAAAGTGGTTGCTCCTCCATGCCATCCAGAGAATGAGAGATTGTTACTTACCATGAATTCTTTGATGGCTCGGAGGAACAACCTACACTCACTCACATTGTGGCTGCATTAGGATAAGTTTTTTGCAGGGGGAACGGAGATTCATAAGATTTGTAATATTTTGGTTACAAAAATTAAGTTTTAAGGTGTAGGACATGTAAGAGATTAGGTAGGGTACAGCAGGTTTTGGAAGAAAACTGACATGAAGCCAGAAGGAGACAACAGTCATAATGATTGAAGAATTCTTTGTACTGTGATTTTTCTGCCACACGAGCTGATGTGAAGAGTTTCACTCAACTCTAAATTGGATTACTCTTCCGAGCCATCCATGAATGAATTGTTACGGTAAGTAACCAAATATCTCATTTCCTTATGATTAGATTTATGTGACTCAATTTAGTCAGAAGAGGAGTAGGTATTATTTTAAGGAAAAAATTCTCTGGTGGTGTATATATTTTAGGTGTGCTTGTTCTTTCAATGAATTTGAAAGCTTTCTTGTTGGTCATTATGAAAATGACAATTCAAACCTATTTTTCCTGCCGTTAATGGTATCACCATAGCTTAGATATTAAATCTAAGAACATTGACTCAGTTCCACAGGATTGTTGAGTAAGAGAAAATAGGCTTCTGCTTATGCAGAAAGAGGAAGTAAAGAGAAGCTTTATCACACTTTGCAATAGATTTTGGCCATTTCAGGAATTTTCATCTCGTTGCTGCTGTTGCTAATAGTTGTTTATAGTTAGATAAGTTAGATAACTGGTTTTTGGTGATCAACATGATAAAACTAACTGACAGAATGATGATGATGATGATGATGATGATGATGATGATGATGATGATGAT
>NW_024840652.1:0-1132 GCF_019175285.1 Sceloporus undulatus
ATGCAACTAGGCAAACTGAGTGAAAATATGAAAGCCGATGTGGTGCAGTGGTGTGCATGCTGGATGGCAACTCTGGAGACCAGGATTTGAATCCCCTCTCAGCCATGGAAAGGGTGACCTTATGTAAGTCACACTCTTGGCCTCACATGTTTCATTCCTCTGGATGAAACATGCTAAGAAAAAACAGTTGATAGGGTTGCCTTACACAGTCACCATAAGTCAGAAACGACTTAAAGGCACACAACAACTAGGCAAACTAGTAGGGATATAGCCAAGGGGTGGGGGTTCTTGGTGTCCGGACCCCCCTTCCATTAGAAAAATGAATGGTGTGTGCTGCTGCACCACCGCTGCACCCAAGCCCCATTATAATGGTGGCACTTAGTCTGGAACCCCCCCTTCCCAAAATCCTAGCTACGTCCCCGAAACTAGCCTCTGTAAGCCATGCAACTTCCAGGTGTCTGTTGTTACACAGAGGCCTTCCTTCTGACTTCCTCTTCCTCTTTCCTAATTCTGACCAAGATGATGATGAGCCACCAACCCTTACAGCTTCTCTGCCTAAAACTTTATCATAGTTACCTAAAAATTAGGAATATATATATATATATATATATATATATATATGCAAAAAAATCTCCACCATTTCTTAAAGGGGGCTATCATATGAGGAACCTAATTGTAGCCCAACTATTTCGTCCCCTCCATCATTCACGAGTCAGTGTCCCAGATCTGAAAACCCTTTTTCATGCCCTGTCCATCCATTCTTGTCGCCTCATTGTGGCTGATTTAGATCAACCTTCCTTCTTTGTTCCCATCAGTGAAGCAGCAAAGCTGACAGCCATGGAGAAAACCATAGGGTTCTGAAGTCAGCCCAGAAGCAAAGCCTGCACTGCGAACAGCAAACCGTAGTCATGTTGATCTCTTCTTAGCTTCCCATGAAAGGCAGTATGTTTCCCTGTGATGCTGATGAGAACTGACATTGACTAGGAGAGGAGGGGGTCACCTGGGGAAGCCAGCTGCTTGGATGAACATTGTGTGAGAAAGAGACATGAGAAAGATAGGGATGTGGTTCAGTTGTGAGATTTCCTGACAGGGGCTGAAGAATTGAGATCCCCACACTCACCTTTGGCCAGGC
>NW_024840653.1:0-1132 GCF_019175285.1 Sceloporus undulatus
TATTCTGCTTTGGTCAGGCCTCACTTGGAATAATCCTGTGTCCGGTTCTGGGCTTCACAATTCAGTTGGAACATGCCCAGAGGAGGGCAACCAAAGTGGTGAAAGATCTGGAAACCATCAAGCCCTATGAGGAGTGACTTAGACAGCTGGGAATGTTTACCCTGGAGAAAAGAAAATTAACAGCGGATATGATATCCATGTTTAAATATTGGAAAGGGTCGTCATATTGATGATGGAGCAAGCTTGCGTTCTGCTGCTACAGAGAAAAAGAGACACCACAGTGGATGCAAGTCACAGGGAAAGAGGTTCCACCTACACATTAGGAGGAATTTTGGGACAGTAAGAGCTATTTGACAGTGGAATATACTCCCTTAGAGTTTGGTAGAGTCCTCTTCTTTGGAGGTCTTTAAACAGAGGCTGGATGGTGCTTGGAATGTGTATTTCTGCATGGCAGAAGAGGGTTGAACTGGATGGCCCTTGTGGTCTATTCCAACTCTGTGATTCTATAATGCTAGTGGATTCCGGTTCCTTACCCACTGAGGCCGCATTCTCATAAGCCTCCATCATTATATAATTGTACATAAGCCGCTGTTTCTTCGTCAAGAGTTTCCATTCGTCCTCGGAGAAATATACTGCCACATCTGCAAAGGTCACCTGCAACAGAAAATAGCCTTCATCCAGAGAATGTCTAAGCAAAAGGGGAGGAAAGCACATGGTTCATCCCAAATATTATTTCATCACTTCAGAATTCAGTCCAGGAAATAAACTTTAAATTCTGTCAGCAAGAAAAAAAACCTACTGCCTTTGAGATCCAGTTTGTCTTGATTCCTTTCAGTATAATATACAATATAATTTAGGCCATGCTGGGATACTGAGGATGGATTACGATACTGACTATCCCGACACATATAGTATATTCAGCCACAAAAGAATTATGGTGCATTTAGCCATTTCTTGCCAAATTTCAGAGGCAAATGTCATTTTTAAAAAACAATTCTGAGGAGCACTCTGGACACTGTGAGCTTGAGGGCCACTGGGCCCACCCCCAATTTAGATCCAGAGATGTTCTCCCATATCCCCCAACTTTTCACAGATTGGAAAAGCAATCCACATGTGGACAAGCAATCCAGAA
>NW_024840654.1:0-1132 GCF_019175285.1 Sceloporus undulatus
TGATGGCTTTGCCTTAGGGTTGCCAGAAGTCAGAAATGACTTGAAGGAATGCAACAACGGACAACAGACTCTAGTTTTGTGAAAGGGCTTAACAGGCAAGGATGGGAACAACCCTCCTCTCAGAAGGGACTCCAGCCATAGATTCCTGAAGCAGCTGAGCAATTAAACCAAGGCCTCAAAGGGTCTCCCCTGCTCCCCCTCCTCAATACTTCCATCAAAGGAAGCCATTGTGAAGGGCAAGAGGTAAGGGGCTTAATGGAGACTCTTTCCCCCTGAAAGGAATGTGGAGGGAGTTAATGGCACTTCTGTGCCCCTGGTCACCTGCACTGCCCTGCCAGTTCACACTTCACAGTTTCCTCAACTTGCTCCCATTGTTTGAGGCCTGGCTTTGGCAAACAGTTGCTATTAATGGCCAGAGAAGTGCTAATCAGGCAGTCCAAAAACCTGTTTGAACAGCCTTTCTCTTGCTGGCCCTCTCATATCTTTTCAGAAGATCTTGTGGCTAAAGAAATGATTGACAGTGGGATCTCAATCCCCATCTTCAGCAATGGGCAAAGAGGTCCAGGACCCACAGACTCACAGTTCAAGCCTTTCCCTCAGCAAAAGAGTTTGATGCTGAGGATTTAGGGGTCTTTTTAAAAACCTGTTGCAGAAGAATTTATTATCCTGTGTGCCTTAAAGTCACCTGTTGACTTATGGCAGGCCCATGGATTTAATAAGGCTTTCTTTGCCAAGGAAGAAAGGTGGGTTTGCCAGTTCCTTCCTCTGAAATACTAACTACCGGTGTTATTAACTCCATCCGGAGTGTACTGTTGTCACTGTGTGTCTTCAAGTTGTTTCCAATTTCTGACACAATTATCACAGAGAAAATCTTGGCAGAATTTATTTAGAGGGGGTATAAATTATTTATTTAGAGACTGAACTAAATGCAATCTTCTGAGGCTGACAGGGTGTGATTTGCCCAAGGCCATCAGTAGATTTCCAAGGCCTTAAGGGGGATTTGAACCATGACTTCCCTGAGTCCTAGTCCAACACCAAGCTGGCTCTGAAGATGCATCAGTGCATACCAAAGAGTTTTACATTTCACTTGGAGAAGCCCAAAGCCCACCACGTTCCCTCTGTGCACTTTGGG
>NW_024840655.1:0-800 GCF_019175285.1 Sceloporus undulatus
CCATGAAGCGAGGGAGCACTTGCTTGTTTTGCGGATGCCTCAGCCTTGCTGGCTTCTGACGTTCGGTCCAGTCTTTTTGTTTATTTTGAGCTTCTGTTAAGATATTGTCTGTCATTCTCAAATGTTCTGGATCCAATGTTATTTCTAAATTCTGAAATTTCTATATTTGTATACAGTGGTCCCTTGGCTTACCCCGGGGATCCTTTTCAGACCCCCCCCCCCCCCCATGTAAGCCAAAAAATGCGTAAGCTTGAGTCCCATTTGATTGAATGGGGCTCATGCTTGCGGCACGGGAGAGTGTGTGTGCCGCGGGCTTGCACGCCATTCTCTCTCCCATCGCGTGGCTTCTGCGTAAACAGGAAACCACGTATGAGGCACCCGCCTATAGCGCGGGGGCACTGTATTTTGTTGTTTCTATATTTTGTTATTACAGCGGGGCTTGTATGCAAAGATAAGTTTAGGGGCTAACCGGTTGTTAGGCAGCCATTTTGTGACAGGTGGCTATTTTGTGTGTGTTCGGGTTGTTGTTGTTGTTTTTTTGCTAAGCAGGGTCTAATGAAGCCATTCCACACGATTTGGCTACCATGAGATATACTTCTTTTGATATGGCCATGAAAGAAGTAAGGAAACACGGCATAGGGGCTGAGCTGACAAAGTGTGATATTAAATCTGCCTTTAAACTGTTGCCGGTGCACCCTCACGATTTTGAATTGCTAGGCTTTAGTTTTGATGGGGAGTTTTATATGAACTGAGGACTTCCCATGGGATGCTCAGTATTGTGTTCTATGTTTGAAACTTTT
>NW_024840655.1:810-1132 GCF_019175285.1 Sceloporus undulatus
ATAATAATAATAATAATAATAATAATAATAATAATAATAATAATAATAATAATAATAGAGTATATTTGTATTTCCTGCCTCTCCAAAGATCGAGGCGGGATCACAGCAATAAAATAATACAGAGTAATACACAATAGTACAAAATGTTAATACAATCAATAAAACACTAATATTGAATTGAGGAATTCCTATTAGTACTCTAAAATCAATTCATCAGTAATCAGTGGTCGAAGTAGAGAGTGCGCTATTGTCATCGACTTTTATATAGAATCTGGTGGATAAGCCCGTTGGAAGAGATGTGTTTTGAGTGCTTTCTTAAAGG
>NW_024840656.1:0-1132 GCF_019175285.1 Sceloporus undulatus
TCCTCTTCTGTCAAATTTCAAAATGTCTTCCGGATCATGGCTAAGAAGCATGGATTTATAATTACATGGGTGTTTTTAGCTTTTATTTTTGGCCATGTCCTACATTTTTTGCTTGGGTGCCCTACATTTTGTGGTGAGGGCATTGGTCATCTTGGTCAGAGAGCTTTCCAGGGGTTTAACTGCCATTCTGCTGTGGTGCTGGAACAAACCACCATTCCCAGAATTCCAAAGCATTCAGCCGAGGCAGTTAAAGTGGTCTCAAACCAGATTATTTCTCCAGTGTAGATGCAGCCCAAGCCTTTTGCCTCTCTTATGCCTGAGATTTCAAAGCCCAGGCCTGGCACCACAACAAACTACAAATCCCAGGATTCCATAGGATGGTGTGATGAGAGTGAAAGCAGTGTGGCAGCAGCCTAAGTGTGCTTAATGCAGTTCTTAACATGGTGCACCTCTTGCCTACAGAGTCTCACAAGACTTCTTTGTTTAACAACTTGTACCCATTAACTCCATTTCATGTCTCCTTTATTTAGTGGGGAGGAATACAGACAAAACAAGTCAAAATGAAGAAAAACCAAAGTCCCTTGACCAAGTACACACTTCTGAGAAGTATAGTTGGTACAAGACACCTGAAACCGAGGGCAAATCCACTTTTTGTTTAACCATGTTCAATATGCATAGCCATGTTAACCCATGTTCAGTGTTAAGCCCAAAAGGTTTGGTTGTGGAATAAGCCTCTGAAATATGCAAGAGGCAATGTTAAAATAAAGCCATGTTCAATGCCCAAATGTGCTGTTTGGAATGGGGGGAGGGGGGTGGCCAGAAAGGGAAGTACATTTCTGCAATCTGTCTAGGTATAATGCCAAAATGTCCTCCATTTTGATCATACCTAAGAAACATGCATTTATATTAACATTTCTAAAAAAGCATCAACTTTTTTTTGCGTGTCCTCCATTTTTAAAAAATGTGTCCTACATTTGAAAATGTTGTCCTGTATTTGTCCTACATTTGTCCCGGTTTGGAGATCCTGACTTATGGCAACCCTACTTAAAGACAGCATTGAGATTGCATGCAAGTAGTGTCTGGAAAATTGCACACACATAATTTGCATAGAATGCACTGGTAAAAAAAAAAG
>NW_024840657.1:0-1132 GCF_019175285.1 Sceloporus undulatus
ATGTTTAGACTGGAAAAGAGAAGGTTAAGAGGTGATATGATAGATCTGTTTAAATATTTGAAGGGATTTCATATTGAAGAGTGAGCAAGCTTCTTTTCTGCTGCTCCAGAGACTAGAACGTGGAGGAATGGATGCAAACTGCAGGTAAAGAGATTCCACCTCAAGATTAGGAGGCACTTCCTGACAGTAAGGGCTGTTCGAGAATGGAACAAACTCCCTCGAAGATGTTGGTGGAGTCTCCTTCCTTAGAGGTCTTTAAACAGAGGCTGGATGGCCATCTGTCGGGGATGCTTTGATTCCTGCATGATAGAATGGGGTTGGACTGGATGGCCCTTGTGGTCTCTTCCAACTCTATGACTCTAGACCTCTGGGAGCCAGGAGGGGAAGGCAGGAGCAAAGCCAGGATCGCCTAGCTCTGTGTGGAAAGGAAGGGACCTCTGGGAAGGGCCAGGGGAGGGGCCTTGGGGATTGGTAGGAAGCCTCCAACCTGATAGATAATAATGATGATGATAATAATAATAATAATAATAATAATAATAATAATAATAATAATAAGTTTTATTTGTATTTCCCCCCCTTTCACAACGGATCGAGGTGGTATTGCAACCATAAAATAGCCACAAGACAACGATAGCATCCAATTTACACACAGTAAAACAACCAGTCGCCAAAAACTCAATTCGGGACAAATAAAAACATCATTTAAAATGCACAATTGTGATCTGAAGTGGGATTTTTCCTTAATTTCTTTACAAGAGTTGGGTGCCTCCTGGAAAGGATCCGTCTTAAGTGCTTGAAAGCATCCAAGGTGGTGATAAGATGCATCTCGTCTGGCAAGTTGTTCCATAAACTGGGGTCCATGGCTGTGTACGCTCTGTGGGAAGTTGTTCTTAGCCTGACCTTTGGGTAATCTAATAGATTCTTCCCAGATGTTCTGAGAGTGTGGGTGGATTGTGTAGGGAGAGGCGTTCCCTCAAGTAGCTCAGGCCCAAGCCATGTAGGGCTTTAAAGGTAATAACCAATGCTTTGGATTGTGTCTGGAAGCTAATTGGCAGCCAATATAGAGATGTTAGAACTGGTGTTAAATGGCCTGACCTAGATGTTCCAGTGAGAAATCTGGCTGTCGTGTTTT
>NW_024840658.1:0-1132 GCF_019175285.1 Sceloporus undulatus
TGTGCTATGTAATCACAGCCCAAGGCAAGACGACTAGCAACATGACACGCTAAGCTCTTGGTCCAACCTGTTGCGTCATGTTCTAGCCTTTCCTGCTGCAAAAGAGAGGGACACTGGTACAGCATGTTTTGTATGGAGAAGATCCCAGGTTCAACCCCCAGTATTTCTAGTTAAAGGACTCCACGTCGAAAGTGATGGGAAAGCTCCCCAAAGAAGCTGTGCCAGTCTAAGTAGACAACAAAGGATGTCATGGGCCATGCCAGCATAAGGCAGTTTCATATCCTGCTATGAAGCAGAGTCAGATCCATGGTCCATCTGGCCAGTATTATTGACACTCATAGCACTGGCTCTGCAGGCAAGAATAGAGAGACCTGGGACTGGCTACCACTCTCTTTCCAGTGTAAATTTTGGAAGCCATTTGGGTTTTCTGTCGCATAATGTATACAAAGGCTGTTTAGCAGGGATAACTATTACAGACCTAGCACCCCTAGTAAGAAATTCTGTTCTTAGGAAGGATTTGGTTTACAGCATAGTGATTTGAGTGTTAGACTATGACTCTGGAGACTAGGGTTCGATTCCCAACTCGGCCATGAAAGCCACTGGGTGACAGAACCATGGACTGCAAAACTGTTGCTGCACTATAAGCCCTAGACAGCACATTGAATGGCTGACAGTTGTAACTCAACAACATTTAGAAGGACACACAATTCCCACCTCTGTTGTAAAACACAAGTTACTCAAGCAGAGCATTCCACTGCTTGCTCCTGCCCTTTTTTTATACTTGAATCTGGGACTGAGCAGACTCAGTCTTTGCTGGACTGGGCTTTTTCTGGAAGGAAAGCTGTCATGTTAGTTCCTTCAAAGCTTTTTCCCCCCTTGGGATGGGGAACTATGGGGATTCTTTGAATGCATTTCTTTAGTTACTTATTGCTCCCAATGTACCTTCAGTCTGTCCGCCTTTACCACCTGCATTTCCAATTAAATGGAGCAGGGGTTAACCGCCAACTCTATCTTTCTCACTATGATATCAATAATGTACATATTTGCTAGTATCACAAATGTGAGACAAACTCCAATCAAAGCAGAAGGCAATCACGGTACATACACAGAACAGAGAAGGGGAAACGGGGGG
>NW_024840659.1:0-1132 GCF_019175285.1 Sceloporus undulatus
AGGGGAGGAGGTAAGCCAATCCCCCCTGCCCAGCTTTGCTCTCTGGGGCCTCCCCAGGGAGCCGGGGACCACAGACACCTCTGCGCTCCCCCAAAGAGAGAGCGACGGCGGCGCCCCGCGGGGCCAGCCTGGCGGAGCGCAGGGCTGGGGCTCCGGCCCCTTTGTTCCGCCGCTCTTTCCCCCCCCCCTGGGGTGGCCGGGCCCTTTCCTCCAGGGCCCCTCCGCAGCCGGAGGGTCGGCGGCCGAGACCGCAGGTGGCACATGCGGCCCTTTCCCCCCCCCCCCATGGGGGTTCCCTTGGGTCCCTCTCGCCCACCAGGGGTGGTTTGGGATGGGAGGGCCCAACACCTGGCACCCAGCGGGCGTCAGCGGTCGCGCGGTCAGACATCGGGGCGGAGACCACGTGGACCGAGATGGGGGCCGCCATCTTGGCCATGCGGACAGGGATGGCGGCCGCCTTCTTGGTGACCCGGAAGTGGGGTCAAGAGATCATGCGGCCCTCTACGGGGGCTGCCATGTTAGGGGCGACCAGGAAGTGGGGCCGCTAGGCCATGCGGCGGCAAATGGGGGGCCGCCATACTGGCGACTCGGGCCGCGAGTCGGCCAAATAAGCCAGGACCATGCATTCCCTGGGCCAGCGGGGAGAGCCATCATGCCGCTCCTCCTCTAATTCCGCCTATCACGGGTCCCCTCGAGAGTCCACGTCCCCAGATGACCTTCGGATACAAAGCCCCCTAGACTCCCAGGTCCAAGCCCAAGCCGCCAGGTCCAGAGGATCACAGAGACGGGGTTCACAGTCGGACTCAGACTCCGACAGATCTCAGGCCTATCACCCCCCAGCAAGAGGGCCCAATATGCAGCCCAATCCAACAAGCGAGTTCGATCCTCCTCACCCCACTCCTCGGAGGACGAGGTCCTCCGGCCAGCATAGACTCTGCGGCCTCAGAATCCGAAGAGGGAGAGCTCTCCCAAGACGAGGGAGACTCGACCAGTGACGCTCCCATGTCTTCGCAACTCCTCAAGCCGGAGGACTATCCAACTCTGATAAAGAAAACAATCAAAACTCTGGGCATCGCCTTGCCACTCCCATCTGCCCCTGCTCTGGACTCGGATCTCCCCAGGGTGGGAGAAG
>NW_024840660.1:0-1132 GCF_019175285.1 Sceloporus undulatus
GCTCCTTTACTGATGGATTGAGACCAAACTATTGTTAGTTCAGGAAGATGTTCTTTCCTGAAGGATTGAAACTGTCCCATTGTGATCTCAGGCTAATGCTCCTTGCCTGAAGCATTGAGACTGTGCATTCAGGCTGATGCTCCTTGCTTGAAGGATTGAGACTGGCCCATTGTGATCCTTACCTGAAGCATTGTGATCTCAAAGCCATCCAGTCCAACCCCCTTCTGCCATGAAGGAAATCTCAATCAAAGCATATCTGACAGATTCTGTTTAAAGGCCTCCAAAGAAGGAGGCTCCCTCATTCTCCATTCAGGAAGTGTGTTCCACTGTCAAACAGCCCTTTCTGTCAGGAAGTTCCTCCTAATGTTGAGCTGGAATCTCTTTTCCTTTGGAATGCATCCATTGCTCTGGGTCCTAGTCTCTGGAGCAGCAGAAAACAAGCTAGCTGCCTTCTCAGTATGACATCCCTTCAAATATTTAAACAGGGCTTTCATATCACCTCTTAACCTTCTTTTCTCCAGGCTAAACATCCCCAGCTCACTAAGTCTCTCCATTGTGGTGGCCCTCCTCTGGACATACTCCAAGTATGTGAATGTTGATCCTGTCCTCTGGGGTATTAGCTACTCCTCCTAGTTTGGTGCCATCTGCACATTTGATAAACATGTCCTCTATTAAAGCAGGGCTGCACAAGTTGTGTCCCACCAAACGATCAAAAGTGAACGACTCGACAGAACGGAAATAGAGAGTAATCATATTAATTCCCCAATAACCAAAGAAGAGGTAGAAAGAGTAATGCAAGATGTAAAAGGATTTAAATCTCTTGGCCCAGATGGATTCACATCTATATTTTATAAAACCTTTAAAAATGAACTGAGTGAGCATTTGACTAAAATTTACAATGAAATATTCAATAATAAAATAATCCCAGAAACATGGAACCTATCTGAAATTATATCAATACTTAAACCCAATAAAGATCCAGCCAATTCTGTATCTTATCATCCGATCACATTAAGCAATCAAGATTATAAAATTTTAATGAAAATCCTAGCCAAGAGATTAAAAAGAATATTTACCTACTTTAATTAAAGAAGAACAATATGGATTTGTGGAAGGCAGATATGTTTATGAA
>NW_024840661.1:0-1132 GCF_019175285.1 Sceloporus undulatus
TATCCAGCTAGCTTGAGATGAAGAAGAAACAATAACAATGAGGGGGAGGGGAGGCTGCATCGGGAACAGTTAGGGGAAAGCCTGTTGGAACAGGAAGGTTTTTAACCCCTTCTTAAACAGGTCAAGGGAGGTGGCCAAGTGGAGCTCTCCGGGAAGCGAGTTCCAGAGCTGTGGGGCCAAGGTGGAAAAGGCCCTCTGCGTTGTTGTGGCATATTTCGAGTCTGGAACTCTCAACAGTTGCTTCCCGGCGGATCTGAGTGTGCGAGGCGGATTATATGGAGAGAGGCAGTCCTTCAAGTACCCTGGGCCCAAGCCATTTAGGGCTTTATAGGTAATAACCAACACCTTGTATTGGGCTCGGAAGCGGATAGGCAGCCAGTGTAGATCTTTTAATATTGGTGTTATATGACTAGCCCTGGAAGATCCAATGACCAGTCTTGCTGCCATATTCTGAACCAATTGTAGCTTCCGAGTATGGTACAAGGGTTGCCCCATGTAGAGCGCATTACAGAAATCCAAACGAGAGGTTACCAGAGCATGTACCACCGTTTCAAGGTCCCCCCGACCCAGGAAGTGTCGCAGCTGGCGTATCAACGGAAGCTGATAGCAGGTGCTCCTAACCGTCACATCCACCTGAAATGTAAGGTGAAGCAACGAGTTCAGGAGCACCCCCAAACTGCGGACAGAGTATTTTTGTATTTACAAAAAAAAAGGAAAGGAAAGGAAAGAAAACTTGCCCTGTCCTCACAAGCCTCCCTGGGTCCCAGTGCCCTCCATTTCCATCCTCCTCCTCCTCCTCCTCTTCTTCTCCATTCCTGCCCTGGCGATGTCCTTTCTCTGGCCCCCAAGCTCCCTTCCCAGTAAGGATGTAAAGAATATTCTCCAAAATTTGAAAATTAGTAGAAATATGCCTAATTTGACAATTTCGATAACATTTTAGAGAGACGAAATTCTGATCACTTCTCGATCATGAGTAAGAATTTTGATTTTTAATCATTTCCAAATGAAGTGAAGAGACGAAACTTTCAGCTGACAATTGGATGGCAGGATTTGGGTATTTTGCGTAAGAAAAGTTACCATTCGTTCTGGGTTTTACCAGAGGCTATTTCCTTTGTTAGGGTGATTCCCCCCC
>NW_024840662.1:0-1132 GCF_019175285.1 Sceloporus undulatus
TGAACCAGCAGCAGCCTGTGTTAACAGAAGTATAGTTTCCAAGTTAATGGAAATAATAGTACCACTGTATTCTGCACTGGTCAGGCTTCATTTGGAGTACTGTATTCAGTTTTGTGCACTTCATTTTGAGAAGGATCTCGACAAGTTGGTTCAGAGAAGGGCAATGAGGATGATAAGAGGTATGGAGAACAAAACATGTGAGGAAAAGCTAAAGGAGCTGAGCATGTTCAGCTTGGTGAAGAGAAGACTGAGGGGTGACATGATTGCCCTTTTTAAATACCTCAAGGGCTGCCACAAAGAGGAGGGTGCTGGCTTGTTCTCTGCTGCCTCAAAGGGTAGAACTACATCTAATGGTTTTAAATCACAGGAGAATAAATTTCGACTGAACATTGGAAGAAACGTCTAATGGAACCAATTGCCTAGAGAGATGGTGGGGTCACCTTCTCTGAACATTTTCAAAAAGAGTTTGGATAGCTACCTGATTGGGATGCTCCAGTTAGAGATCCTGCATGGAGCAGGGGGTTGGATCTGATGTCTCATGAGGCCCCTTCCAACTCTATGGTTCTATGAATGTAATGCTTATTACTTTATATGTGCATGCCAAGCTCTGTGGTATTTACACCTGAAAAACTGGGCACAATTGCAGCCACAGAGTCAATTCCATCCAGTTACATAAAGTGTCTGTTAGTGGAACTGTTCCTGAGGTTGCATTTTAAGAATTTGAAACATTTGGTATCTTTTAAAGACATATCCCTGACTCCTAATCATGCCAGTGATTAGTGTGTGAAATTAGTAAAACACTGCTTTATGATTTTTGCAGAGGTATGAACCAAATGTACATGGTTATGCTGACCTTGGATAACTAATTATCTTTCATTACAAAAATAAAACTGGACACCGAGCAATTATTTGCACAGATAGTTTAATATTAATCACTTAGCAACCCACCATGCTGTATAGCACTAATTTAAATGTTGTCTTGGTATTAAAGCACAAAACAAATGTAATGAATGTGGACACAAGAATGCGTAATTGTAGTGATATCACAAATTCTACTCTGTTTTAACATTCCTTATTTTCTTTTTTTCCTCTCCAGCTAAGTTCTCCTCTGTCTGCCTCTGATCATCCTTCC
>NW_024840663.1:0-1132 GCF_019175285.1 Sceloporus undulatus
ATTTCTAAAATCCAGTTTCTGAGCAGGATTTATCTAGTGTGATAAGGATATTAGGGTTTTTAAAATATACTTAAATTGATTTGAATGTTGTGTGTGCGGTTAACAATCAGAGGGTAGATTCCTTCAACAAGAAGTCATGGGGGAGTAGAGGGGTGCTCTTTTATGAATGAAAAGGTTAATCAGAGTACTAACATTTTTCTTGAATTTTTAAAATTATTTAATTAAAGACTCTTAGACTTGTACAAATCATCTATGCTTTTTTAGTATCCAGCTTGGATGACAGCAGAGTATTACATGAGGTGGCTTCTGAGTAACATTTGGAAACTGCAGTTCATCTAATAACAGAAGCTAAATTATTACTTAGGAGTATGTAAAACACAATTCAGAATGCTGTTTTTCATCATTAGAAAACAGTACAAATGAGAGTATCTGTAAGACTGTTTATACTTGCCTTTGTACCTTCAGAGATAAAATGAGCATCTATTAAAAATAGCTTTTTAAATCCACAGATACCATCCCTAGAGAGGTTTCTCTAGTGCCTACACTTTTATTTTTAGATGCTAGATAAAAAACTATTTTATTGTTCTGGACCCTACTGATAAATGTTTGCTAGTTTTTAAAATACTGAGATGCTGATGATTTTGTGAGTCATCTTGAACACCTGTAGTATACAGGTAGATAGGTGTGCCTTAAATTAATAGTGGCGGGATACAGATGGGCAGGGGAAGACGTCTTGGAGGTGTATTCTGCTGAATACGGAGCCTCCAGACCGCCCACCCCGGGGGCGTGGCTCAGGTGTATGGGGCTTCCACATGGGGGTTAGTGAAGACGCCTCACCTGGGGCCGTTTCTGACCCGCAGTTTCCATACCGCTGCCTCGGAGGACGCCGCAAAGAGAGAGGCAGCTTCTGCACGGGCTGCCAAAAATGGGGCTTTTTTTTCTTTTGCCGGCTGGTGGATGCGCTGCTGCGAAGCTGCGGCGCTCAGCACCAGCGGCAGAAAGCATATGTGCACATTTAAAGCACCCAAGCCCTTTTAACTTTTTCCCCCGCCCTGGCCAAGAACAAAGGTGGTCTCCTGCCAGCTGGTGATCAGCTGGTGTTGGCATCCTTGTCCGCTTGCACGTTGCCAAT
>NW_024840664.1:0-1132 GCF_019175285.1 Sceloporus undulatus
AGTGGACAAGTCAAGACAGCTTACAACAGGTTTTTAAACCACAGTATAGTTTAAAATTTGCCAAATGCAAAAGTTCAAAAGTAATTAAACTAGTTTAAAAAACTGGTTAAAACCACAAATCATAACAAGCACAAGAAAATTCAGCACATGATAGAAGAGATACGACAGCTGAAAACATTGACAGCATTTAAAACAACATTATAGACATTATCTCTTCTGCCAGGCCTAGCCAGTCAATTTTAAATCATGACCTTTTAATTTGTATATTTTACGAATGTACTTAACCACTGGTGGCGTAGTGGTTAAATGCCGGAAGTATAACCAAAATGTTATGAGTTTGATCCTGAAGGCTCCTTGAAATGAGTACTCAGCTTGTTGTGAGCAATAGCCTAACACATTGTAAACTGCTTTGAGGTGATTTAGTTCAGTATGAAGCATAATAGAAATGTAAGTGCTATTGCTATTGCACTCATATGAGTGTACAGTGGAACCTCGCCATAGGCGGGCTCGCCATACGCAGCCTTGAGCATACGTGCTCAAGCCGCGGCACGCACGCGGGGCGGAAGGGGCGGCGCGTCCCATTCAGTTGAATGGGCGCACGCACCCGTTGCGCCCCACGCACCTCCACGCCACCGTGCATGAGCCCCATTGTTTACAATGGGGCTCGAGCATAGGCGGAAATCGCCATACGCGGCGGGATCCGGAACAGATCCCCCGCGTATGGCGAGGTTCCACTGTACTATACTTTAATGGTTTTACAGTATTGTATTTTAACAATTGTTGCTATCTGTTTTCTTTTTACCATATATACGTACTTGACTATGGGTCAACCTCATGTATAAGTTGAGGGCAGGTTTTGGGTCTAAAATTATGAATTTTGATGTGACCCGTGTATAAGTCGAGGGTAAAACTTAGAGGCATGCAACAAAGGAGGTAAAGAAAAGGAAAATGATGCCAAAAATGCTACTATTTTCCTGTCCAAGCATTCAAAAAGGCCAGAAGCGGCACCACAGTGGAGAGAATACAGGGGGTTGGTGCTTCTTTTAGGTTCTCCAGGGATGGACTAAGCTCTTGCCTTTTGCTATTCTACTCAGAGCAGGAGATGGTTCTTAATAATAATAATAATAATAAT
>NW_024840665.1:0-1132 GCF_019175285.1 Sceloporus undulatus
TCTTTTCCTGGAGCTTGCATCCATTGTTCCGGATCCTGTTTTCTGCTTCTCCAGAAAACAGGATCCGGAACAATGGATGCAAGCTCCAGGAAAAGAGATTCCACCTCAACATTAGGAGGAACCTCCTGACAGTAAGGGCTGTTTGACAGTAGAACACACTCCTTCCTCAGAATGCAGTGGCGTCTCCTTCCTTGGAGGTCTTTATGAAGAGGCTGGATAGCCATCTGACATTTATGCTTTGATTGAGAGTTCCTGCATGGCAGAATGGGGTTGGACTGGATGGCCCTTGTGGTCTCTTCCAACTCTATGATTCTATGATTCTAATATCATAAACAATATAATTTAGGCCATTGCTGGGATATTGAGGATGTATTAGGATACTCACTATCCCAACACAAACAGAACATTTAGCCACCAAAGAATTATAGTGCATTTAGAAATTTCTTGCCACATTTCAGAGGCAAATGTCATTTTTAATAACAGTTTTGGGGAACTGGGGCTACCCCATATTTAGATCCAGAGATGTTTCCCCATATCCTCCAACATTGCACATATGGGAAAAGCAAGACACATGTGGACAAGCAATCCAGAAGGCGGTGAGGATGGCCAAAGTTGTTTATGAGGAAGGTCACACATATGGGGAAAGGGCACAGCAGTTTGCTTCAGCTTCAGCCTCCTGGGAAGGGCAATATCCTGCCTCCTTCTTTCCTCTCTTCTCCCCACATTTGAGTTGATGGGGTGCAAACTGAATGGCACTCAGGAACTGAAGTGAGCTGAGAAGGGGGAAAATGGGAGGATGAGAGAGCAAGCGGGACATTTTTAAAATCCCCTGAAAAAGTGGAGTGACAGAGGGTCAACCAGGACTGTCTCTGCCATATTGGGAGAATATGTTCTCCGCTTGCTTTCATGAACTGGCCCAGCACTGACACAGATGAAAATTAATAGTCAAGAACTTCAACTCACCAAAGAATTCTTGTATCTCCGCAGACTGTTTCTTTTGGAGCCCAACTCCCTCCGCTTGGCCTCTGTGTCGGCCATCAGGTGGGCAGGGGTCCTGGTGGTCTTGTACTTGGGTCACTTCCAGGAAGAGAGGCCCCAAAGCCGTGTAGAAGGAAGCAGAGATGAAGGTCCT
>NW_024840666.1:0-1131 GCF_019175285.1 Sceloporus undulatus
TCTTTCCCAAAGATTCTTTCCCCATGGGGCGGCCAAAGCGAATTTAGAGAACCGAAGCTCTTTCCAGCTTACTCTCTCCGTCAACCATCCTTCCCCACGAATAATTACAGGACTCATAAGCACTTTCTGTGCCTCCTCATTGGCTCTTTTATTAAAAAAACCCGCGAAATTTAAAAGTGACGTTATGATGATGTCGCTTTGATTGACTGCCCCAAAATGGTGAATGGGAATGAAATAAGGCTAAAACCGGTTTATATATACACCATTTCATTTGAATAGGAACGAAAGCGTATCACTTAAAGCGAATCAGTTGGTAAATGAGAACGAAGGAAAAAAAGCGATTCGGCACACGGGTTAACTACTGTGTTATTATGAATCGCTTTTAACGAAACCAGGGTATTTTAAATCGTTGTAAATCGCCAGTGAGAACCAGCCCTTAATGTTAGAGCCAGACTTAGAGGTTTTGGGAGTCCCTGTCCCTCCAAAAGTAACTTTCCCAGGAGCGGTCTATGTCTCCCTTCCAAAGGCCAGCAGTGGATGGAGAAGGAGGCCTTGGGGAAGCAGAGGAGAGCTTGGCTTGAACCCCAAGGACTCTCCCTTGAAGGTTTCCATCTCTCTAGGAAACGGTGGAGCCTGGGAGGGAGACTGAGGACTAGGGCATGCTGGGAAAAGCTTCAAGGAGAGCTCATGGGAGCAAATGTGGGACTTTGCTTTCTCCCCCCAATTACTTTCCTGCTCTCTTTTGACAAGGTAAGCTCAATGGTGGAAAAGACTGCAAAAGCCACCTTCCCTGTACGTTCCATGCTCACCTCCATGGCACCTTAGGAGTAAGTAAGTCTCCACAGAGGGCAGCACAGTCAAAAGACAAAATCTAAAATGGGGAGTGGCCTTTGAGATCCTGACTGTCCTCTGAGAGGAAAATGCCAGCCCCTGAAACTAATCCCTGATCAGCTTTTGGGAAAGGGCCCTCAAGGTTTGTCCTGACGGACTCTGAGTCCATCGCAGACTATCCCTTCCCTGAGTCTTGCTGTCCTGGAGGCTCAGGGGATTCGGGGGGGGGGGGGCTGGGCACCTATTCTTCTTAGGGACACTGATCCCCAGGTTCAGCTAATTCACCCATGATGAACCCCC
>NW_024840667.1:0-1131 GCF_019175285.1 Sceloporus undulatus
TGGTTCCCACTTAATTTGAATTGCTGAAGCGATTCAGAAAGGGGGGGCATGGTTTTTACCCATTTAACCTGTGTCAAAAAGACACTGGGTTAAAAGGGTGTTTTTTTGGGATGAATCGATTTATTCTGAAATAAATCGATTCATCCCAGTGGGAACCATAGGCGGATTTGAATCTGCCCCAGTCCAAGTGGGAACTAGACAGGGCGGATTCGATTCTGCCACCAGAGATGGGGGGGGGGGGCAGCTGCAATGGCCCCGGCCATCTCCCTGTCACCGGCCTCCCTGCCTCTCCGAACCTGGGCCACCGGCTTCTCTTCAGCTTTCCTGTGACCTCCTTCCTGCCTTCCCTGGGAACGGAAGAAGATTGGGGGAAAGCTGGGAAGGAGTTCGCAGAGAAGTCGGGGAGGCTTCTCTGCAAGCTTCCCTGGCCGCAGGGAATGGAAGGAGGCCACAGGGAAGCTGGGGAAGCTGGTCAGAGGCCAGAAGAAGCCCCCAGAAGGGGGCTGGGTTGGGAACAGTTGGGGCTAGGAGAGGCCAAGGTGCCTGTTCCAAATTGATAGAATCGGTGCAAACATAGTGTGAACCAGGAACTATTTTTGTGCTGATTCCAATTCGGATCAGGCACCGAATTCTCCGTAAGTTGGAACAAGGCCCTAGGGTTAGGCTGTAGTAGATGCATGTGCAGAATTTAGAGGGAAAATAAATACTTTTGGAACAACATTGGCTGTAGGATCTGGGAGATGTAGTAAAAAAGTTTGTTTTCTAAGTTCTGCCCATCACCTAGAATTGGAGAAACTTCACCATACATCTCACTCACTTTTCTTCTATTTTTTTTAAAAAAAATCATGTTTGTTCAATCCTGAGTATGAAGAAATTTGCAAATTTTGGTAAATACTTATCATAAATGAATTGAAGTGAAATCCTCATGCAGGCCTAATCACATGAGTATGCTTGAAATCTGATTTCTACACATACCCACCTTTATGCAAACATAGTTCTGGCAACTAACCCATACTTCTAGCCTTAGAACCTGTCTAGTAACAACTGATCCAAAGGCCAAGGAAAATCCCATGCTGCTTTTTCGCAATGGTTGGCAACTATACATGCTACAGTATGTTATACCTTCCTACA
>NW_024840668.1:0-1131 GCF_019175285.1 Sceloporus undulatus
GCCTAAGATCACCCAGTGAGTTTAGATGGCTGAGCAGGGATTTGAACTCTTTTTTCCAGAATCATAGTCCAAAGCACCATCACTACTGAGGCAGATGTAATGTATTTATGTTTTAAATTTCTGTAATTCTTTCTTTCCATACATAACTTATCACATGCAAATACTATGAAAATCCTCTTTTTGGCAATACATTTCCTCTTTTTAGGCAATAAGCCTTAAAAGCTGGTGGCTGCCTTGTGGGCAGGGCATTGTGGAATCCCATGGAAGCTCTTGATGGCTCACTTCTCTCTCTCCTATTTTTTTTAATAGCTGCATACAGTGTGGTGTAGTAGTCACTTACAATATATAGGATAGTGCTCAATTTAGGATCATACTACCACAGAACAGCATGCTTTGATGCTTTGGTTGGGTCTCAAGCAGAGGCTATTTCCACAGTGGTGACTCCAATCACAGTGGGCAGAAAATCTGCCCCAGGTTTTAATTTCAGAGGAGCTATCCAGCATGCTGAACCTATAGTGTTCAGCAACTTGCAGAGCTTTTTAAAAGTTTACACTGAAACCCAGTGTGGATCCACTATCCCACTGGCATGGAAGCCACCAGTTGCCACAGGTAGCAATGAATAAGTGTTTTTTTTTGTGTGTGTTTTTTTCAGGCTATGTGGCCGTGTTCTGTAAGAGTTTATTCTTGACGTTTCACCTGCAACTGTGGCTGGCATCTTCAGAGAATGGTGGCATGGAGGTGTGTGGGGTATATACACTGTGTGATCCTTGGTTTGGGGGGGAGTGATTTACATGTATACATGTCACACAGTATACACACCTCCATGCCACTATTCTTTCAAGATTCCAGCCACAGATGCACTACCAAATTTTGGAACTGGAGATGAATTCAGATCCAGGTGAACATTTCACAGATGAAAACCAGGACAAATGCAGCTAAGCAACATCAGACTGTGGCTAAGAAGGCAACAGTTATTATTGAGGAAGAACAAACAAGCTAGGAGAAGCTGCAGCAGTTTGGTTTTGCCTGAGTCTACAGAGAGGAACAAGATTCTGTTCCCTCCTGTGTACTCCAACTATTGTGTTAACTGAGTGCCAACTACTTTTGTACTTTGGACTTAATTTGCAGCAA
>NW_024840669.1:0-625 GCF_019175285.1 Sceloporus undulatus
TACATATGTGGTGGCAATGTAAATATGTACAAACATTTTGGGAAATAGTAATATTAGAGATAGAAAACGTTATGAATATAAAGATAGATAGAAAACCAAATATAGTATTGTTATCTATATACAATGAAGTAGAATGGAAAGAAGAAAAAAACCTTGTAACAAATTGGCTTACTGCTGCGCGATTAATTATAGCAAGAAATTGGAAAACAAAAATAAAAGTGAAATTGGAGGATTGGTATAAAGAAGTTTGAAAATTAGCAATTAATGACAAATTAACATGTAAATTGAAAGTAAAAAAGGATTATAGAAAAGAAATGATTTTGATGAAATATGGAAAAAATTATTGAAAATGTACTAAGAAAATAAGATGGGAAATTACCTCCACAGGAGGAGTTAAAATTTTGGATGGAGTATAAAGACGGGAATGGCTCCGGGGGTGGGGTGCACTGAGGGGATATTTAGGGATTTTTGTAATAAAAAAACACGACTAAGATATAAAAGTATGTATATGTATAGAAAGTAGATAAATCTGTTTTGTTTTTGTAAAATCTCAAAAATACTAAAAAAATAAAATAAAAAGCACTCCATAAAAGAGGGAGACAGTGCAGGTTTGGTCAAGGAAGGT
>NW_024840669.1:725-1131 GCF_019175285.1 Sceloporus undulatus
CTCTGCTTAAAGACCTCCAAGGAAGGAGACTCCACTACACTCCAAGGGAGTGTGTTCCACTGTCGAACAGCCCTTACTGTCAGGAAGTTCTTGTAAATACATTTAGGCTGTGCATATGATATTGTAATTTAAAAGTATAATTTTAATTTTGCTAGTTGTTTATGCCACAACTATTAAAATTAAATTCAGTGATATATGGGAATTATGAGTTATGTGTAACATTAGTACAAAAAACATTACTTACAATTCTGTATGGTGTGGTAATGGGAAAAGGTCAATGGTGGGGTGTGTGTGTGAGACTATGAGTTACCATGCTAGGTGACACTAACCTAATGACACCACTGTGTCTTACCAAACAGAAAAAAATACTATTATATTACTATCAGAACTTTTTCCTCTGTCTTGC
>NW_024840670.1:0-1131 GCF_019175285.1 Sceloporus undulatus
GAACTTCCTGACAGTAAGGGCTGTTCGACAGTGGAATGCACTCCCTCGGAGGGTGATAGAGTCTCCTTCCTTGGAGGTCTTTAAACAAAGGCTGGATGGCCAACTGTCGGGGATGCTTTGATCTGGATTTCCTGAATGGCAGAATGAGGTTGGACTGGATAGCCCTTGTAGCCTCTTCCAACTCTATGATTCTGTGGTTCTGTTTTCCCTTCTTGTTTTCTCTTTCATTTGTTTCTTTCCTGAAGAAAGAAAGTATACACCTGAAGTATAAGGGCCTTGGAAGTAGATTTTCAATTTGTTTTCTCTTTGCCCTTATTCTTACTTGAAAGGAAGCGAAGTCACTCTAAAACATATCTGAGAGAATTTCATGCTTCAGCCTTTTGCAGTGAGATCAAATTCTTCTGTGGGTTTAAGACTCCACCCACTGAAACAGCTCAACCATTTTTGAATCTGTCTTTGTTGTTCAAGATTCATCTTGTTTAACACACTGTAGACTGCTTGGCCAGTTGTACAGGCCTTGAAAGTGACATTGATTGTGGTGAACTGATTCTACAGTGTTATGTCACTGTTATGTCTCCCTTGTGATTCTTATTTTCAAGTTATTTTTGTGGAACTGTGAAAGATAGACATGCAGTTGTGATGCATAGGCAGCCTGTATGCTGCTTCTAGTTCTTTGTTGGTATTACTTGCCTGTGAAGGAACAATGATATACTTTAGGTTAATATCCAGTAGCAAATTTTAGTTTCTTGTAAAATAAAAGGGATTTGCAGAGAATAGAAAGTGAAAGCAAAGTTTTGTAAACATGTTGACTTTCCCTTATCTGGAATTTCAAAATCCGAAATACTCCAAAATCATCCACATGGGTGGCTGAGATAGTGATGCCTTTGCTTTCTGATGGTTGGGTTACATAAAGTTTTTTTTCATACCACAAAATTATTAAAAATATTGTGCATAAAGTTTCTATCAGGCTATGTGTATACAGGCTATGTGTATAAGATGTATACAAAAGGTACTTTAATTTCATGTTTCGATTTGGGTCCCATCTCCACGATATCTCATTATGTGTGTGCAAATATTCCAAAATCTGGGGTGGGTGGGTTTGAAATCTAAAAACACTTTTGCTCCCATGCA
>NW_024840671.1:0-1131 GCF_019175285.1 Sceloporus undulatus
ATATAAAACAATTTTCTGTCTAAAATAGGAGAATAGGCTGGCCCAGCCTCATCAGGGGCTAGCCTGAAGATAGAGCACCCTCCCTCCATAACTGTCATCTTTCGGCCTGTGAGGGAGAGAATAGGCTGGCCCAGTTCCATCAGGGCTAGCCTGAAGAAGAAGAGCCCTCCCTCCGGTCCATCTGCTTTGGTCCAGGCCTCAGAGGGAGAGAAGAATGCTGGACCTGATCCCCTCCCCCCCCCCCCCTTACCATTCCCTTCTCCTTTTGTGTCGTGTCTTTTAGATTGTAAGCCTGAGGGCAGGGAACTGTCTATTATCCCCTCTGTTGTAAACTGCTCGGATTCCCAGTGATTGGGCGGTATATAAATAAAACCTATTATTATTTTTATTATTATTATTATTAAAAACATGTGATATGCCAATCCTAAATAACACCTTGAGGGAAGCTTCTGTTAGGGAATGATATTCTTTATAAGGAGTCAGGAGGGTATGCTAATCGGAAGAGGTAAGTTTTCAACGCCTTTTTAAAGGCATCCAGAGTAGAAATAAGTCGAATCTCCTCCGGAAAATTGTTCCAGTGCGTGGGGACCATAGCTGTAAATGCTCTTTGGTGAGTAGTTGTTAGTCTCACCTTGGGATGCTCAAGCAAATACTTCCCTGTTGTTCTGAGAGTGCGGAGCAGATTGTGTAGGGAGAGGCGTTCCCTCAAGTAACTCAGGCCCAAGCCATGTAGGGCTTTAAAGGTAATAACCAACACTTTGTATTGAGCCTGGAAGCTAATTGGCAGCCAGTGAAGAGATTTTAACACGGGTGTTACATGGTGTGACCTTGAAGTTCCGGCAACCAATCTGGCTGCAGCATTTTGAATTAGTTGAAGCTTCCGAACTTGGTACAAAGGTAGCCCCATGTAGAGCACATTACAGAAATCTAGACAAGAGGTTACCAGTGCATGTACTACTGTTTCAAGGTCCTTTCGGTCCAGACAGGGATGCAGTTGGCATATCAGCCAAAGCTGGTACCAAGCACTCCTGGCCATCACATCCACTTGAGATGATAACTGTAGAGATGAGTCCAGGAGTACTCCCAACCTGCTAACTTTGTCCTTTAGGGGAAGCATGACCCCGTCCAGGA
>NW_024840672.1:0-1131 GCF_019175285.1 Sceloporus undulatus
CCTTTCCCCAGCTGTTCCTGGGCTACCGTGCCGTTGCAGATGGTCCGGGAAAGCTTCCTCCAGGCTGCGCACCTCCGCTGTCTCTGTTGGGAGCGGGACGTGCCGGGAAGCGGCGAACCGGCTATAAGGCATGCTGCTCTCCCCTGGTGACGAACCTCCTCGCCATTTCCCCAGCTGTTCCTGGGCTATCATGGCGTGCTGCTCTCCCCTGGTCACGCTCCTCCTGGCCCCTTCCCCAGCGGCGTTGCAGATGGTCCGAGCAGGCTTCCTCCAGGCTGCGCAACTGCGCAGAGTTTACAACACAAACCAAGGCCCTGGAGGTGCAGCAACAGCAACAACGTCTGCTGTCCTCTGTTGGGAGCGAGACGTGGAGGGAAGCGGCGAGCCGGCTATAAGGCATGCTGCTCTCCCCTGGTCACACCCCTCCTCGCCCTTTCCCCAGCTTTTCCTGGGCTCCCGCAGCGTTGCAGATGGTTTGAGCAGGCATCCTCCAGGCTGCGCAACTGCGCAGGGTCGACAACACAAACCAAGGCAGCAAAAGCAGCAATGTCCGCTGTCCTCTGTTGGGGGAGTGATGTGGAGGGCAGCGGCGAGCCGGCTTTATGGCGTGCTGCTCTCCCCTGGTAACGCCCCTCCTGGTAATTTCCCCAGCAGTTCCTGGGCTATCATGGCGTTGCAGATGGTCCGGGCAGGCATCCTCCAGGCTGCGCAACTGCGCAGGGTCGACGACACAAACCAAGGCCCTGGAGGTGCTTCAACAGCAACAAGAATGTCCGCTGGCCTCTCTTGGGGGCGGGAAGGGGAGGGAAGCGGCGAGCCGGCTTTATGGCGTACCGCTCTCCCCTGGTCACTCCCCTCCTGGGCTTTTCCCCAGCTGTTCCTGGGCTCCCGCGGTGTGGCAGATGGTCCAAGCAGGCGTCCTCCAGGCTGCGCAACTGCTCAGGGTCGACGACAGAAACCAAGGCACTGGAGGAGCAGCAACAGCAACAGCAATGTCCCCTGGCCTCTGTTGGGGGCGGGAGGTGGAGGGAAGCGGCGAACCGGCTTTATGACGTGCCGCTCTCCCCTGGTCACTCCCCTCCTCAACATTCCCCCAGCTGTTTCTGGGATCCCGCAGCGTTGCAGATGGTT
>NW_024840673.1:0-1131 GCF_019175285.1 Sceloporus undulatus
AGTTAAGTAATGTATCGGGGTATAGAGTCGTTAATAAAGCTAAATATTAATGACCAAGAACATTGACTTGTTCCACAACAACTATGGAAGACTATGGAATGAAGTAACAAAGGATATGTCTGCATGGTCCAAATTGCATCTCTCATTCTATGGGAGAATAGCAACGTTAGAAATGAATATCCTTCCCCGTTTTCTGTACTTATTTCAGAACATAACAATTATAGCCAAAGACAAACACTTTGCAATCTGGCAAAAAGAGTTCTCTGGATTTCTTTGAGAAGGTAATGAGCCAAATTTAGATTGTAAGCCTGAGGGCAGGGAACCGTCTATTATCCCCTCTGTTGTAAACCGCTCGGATTCCCAGTGATTGGGAGGTATATAAATAAATCCTATTATTATTATTATTATTATTATTAGGGTGAGATGGGAAATTTTGACAGACGAATATGGCGCGAGGGTTGTGCTTTACCAAACTTTAAGCTATATTATTATGCATCTTGTCTGTGTTGACTAGAGAACTGGATTAATCTAAGCAATGATAGACTGTTATCTTTAGGATGCTGTGACTTGAGGTTTGGGATTTATGCCTATTTGTGGTATGAAAAGGTCAAAGAACATAAAGACTTTAAACATCGTTTTCTTAGAAATGCTCTGCTTTATGTCTGGAAGAAGGTTAAAGACCTTTTCTATAGTAATCTTCCACAATGAGTATTGCCTCAAGAAGCCTTTTATAAAAGAACTAAAGACTTCAAGAATAGATGGATAATATATAAAGAATTGATTCAGTGGAAACCCAATAATATTGTGTCATTGAAACTGAGAGAAATACTTGTTTCTGAAGATAAGGATATTGATTGGTATTTGTATTTTCAGCTACCTGGAAGGTTTAGCTCTGACCAAAAATTGATGGGTATTTCTTACGAAGAGAACAGCTTGGACAAATTTTTTGTGGATAAAGAGAATAAGCATCTTTCAAAATATGATAAGATCTTGAAAGAGAGAGATTTGGAGGATGAAATTGTTAAACTTTCCATGGTAAAATGGTCACAGGATTTGCAGAAAGCCATTGACAAGATCACTGGGAAACACCTTGGAAAGAGACAAGGAAATTTACCTTGTGTCAAAATTACA
>NW_024840674.1:0-1131 GCF_019175285.1 Sceloporus undulatus
CTTTTTGCTATTCCTATATTGAATTTTGAGGGGCTTGCTGGCTAGCCTTTAAGATGCTGATTCTGGTGATCACAACTGCAGTTTGGCAGTTTGAGACCCAAGTGCCGCAGGACAGAGTGATCTCCCATCACTAGTCCCAGCTTCTGCCAACCTAGCAATTTGAAAGCATGTAAAAGTGCAAGTAGATAAATAGGTACAACTTCAATGGGAAGGTAACAGTGCTCTGTGCAGTAATGCCAGGCACATGACCATGGAGTTATCTTTGGCAACACTGGCTCTCTCAGCTTAGTAATGGAGATGAGCTCCACCTCCTACAGTCGGACTTGTCAAAGGAGAAACCTTTACCTTTTGTATTGACTTGACATACACTATTTTATTTTATTTCTATTTACAGCAGAGCTATATTCCTTTATTCTGGAGCTCAAACAGTCAGGTATTTACAAAGTTGGGGTATTTACTGAGCAAAGTGTTATAGGTCCAAAACAGATGGGCAGGGCCATTCTGGCATAATTTATGGTGCAGGCGCGGGGACTGCACTTGCCCAGCTCCAGTCTGGGCTGATGCCATGGTTCTGAACTAGACCAGCAAAAGAAGTGGTATTTTACCACACTTTTTGACCCAGTCCTTTTCAGAAGATATGGGTCCTACATGGTTTCCCACCTCGTTCGGGGTATGCGTCATCTAAACACTATGCTCCAAATGCAGCAGGAATGTTTTGGGCCATAGTGTCCTTAATTTTAAACTGCTATCTCTTATTTCTCTTGTCTCTTGGCAACTCCTATAGCTTTTCATAGCTTAATTCCAAACGCTCACAAAATCATAAGTTGGCAGCCTTTGAGTTATTATAACTCCATCCAAAAGCAACTGTGTTTTATTTTGCATGTATCAGTCACCGTTTATGAATCTCTACCATATTTTCTATTTTCTAATGCAAATGTTCTGTGTAGTTGATAGCTGTGTGTTTAATAAAGTTCCTCCTTTAGAGTTACGTGTGGATGTGGGTTTAGATTCCAATTTACCCAAGACACACTGGCCTGATACAGACAGCCAAAATAAAGCTGCTTCGAGTCACTTTGGAGATATGGTGTTTCAATGATGCATGCGTCCTAAGAGTCTGGAAGCTTCACCAAA
>NW_024840675.1:0-1131 GCF_019175285.1 Sceloporus undulatus
ATTATTATTATTATTATTATTATTATTATTATTATTATTATTATTATGATAAAAGATTGATGGATGGGTTTCCCACGAGGGATAGTGACATATGTGAATATTCAAGCGAAAATACAGGGGTGTAAATGTTTAATTCAATGTGACCAGTGAAATTTGATTTCTAGTTTTCTTTGTTCAAAATGCTATGAAAGCTGGGTTCACTTTGAATTCGAGACCCAGTAATTTGGATGAATTTCCTACTGGGAACCGCTGCAGCTAAATAATCGACTCCTCGGTCTCCCTGCTGATTTCTGGGTTTAAAATAACCAATCATCAATAATCTATAACATTAGTTGCACACCAAACCTCCTTGCAGCCCCAGGCTTTCCATTCCTAAAAGGAGCCACTAGGAGGAATGGGGATCCCAGTGTGGGTTCCCAGCATTGGGCAACCAGACCATGCGTCCCTGCCAACCTTGGCATGAGGAGCGTTTAGCAAAAACCCAAGAGGAGGAGGCAGGCGTCAAAAGCGGAGAGGCTGGGAGCTGTCAGGCTGGCTTAACCCAGGAGCCAGTTAGGGCTAAGAGACAAGGGCACTAGCCTACCCTGACAGCCTCGTTGCCCAGGGCTGGCTTTGGCGTGCCAGCTGGGGCAGGAGGCAATGGGGGTCCCCGCGTGGGTCGGAAAAGCGTTGGCATGACACTGGGCACAGAAGGTGGGGCAGAGGAAGAAAATGCCACGCTGTCGGGTGCTGAAAGCAAGACAAGGCGGCATGGCACACTTGCAAAACTCAAGAGGCCAGGCCTTTCTGAGCAGCGGGCACCGTCTGCTGCAAACCAGGAACACTCTACACATTTTGGGGGGAGGGGGGCTGCAGCCAGGTAGTTTAACAACACAAATATCTCCACCCTTAAGAAAAGCCAAACACAAAGTCTGCTTTGCTGGCACTCTATATCAGTGGCACTTCCTCCAAAAGTAGCTGTAGTTCCCATCTGCACAACATGCGCAGCTCCACCTGTGAGTCAAGAGTGTGATGCAGCAGCTAAAAAGGCCAATGCTATTTTAGGCTGCCTCAATACAAGTATAGTGTCTGGTGCCACTCTATTCTGCTTTGGTCAGGCCTCACCTGGAATAATACTGTGTCCAGTTCTGG
>NW_024840676.1:0-1131 GCF_019175285.1 Sceloporus undulatus
GGTGGCGGGGAGAAGGAGAAAGGGGCCGCTTGGCCCCTTTCTCTTTTAGTCCGCTGGGCGCAGCTGTCTGAAGGCTGCGCCCAGCGGACTAAACCAGGAAGGAGCTCCGAAACGGAGCTCCTTCTTGCCCCGTGTCCAGGGCGTACTAAGCGCCCTGGCGCGGAGCAAGGACGTCACGTCCACGCCGCCCCGTCTAGAGGCGGCGCGGCCGTGATGTCCTCACTGCGACGGCCATATAGAAGGGCCGCCGCCGTTTAGTGCGTGACGAGCACGCACTAGGGTTAGGGCAGTGCGGAAGCACTGCCCTTTTGTAACCCTAGTGTGTGCTCGTCATGCACTAAAGTGCCGGTCTGTAACCAGCCATAGTCTCTGCTCTTTATACACTCAATTCCGAGGTCTTATGTGCAACTTAAAATTTGCAATGAAAGGGAAAAAATGCTCTCTTTGAAATATTTGGAGTTGGAAGATAGATTGTGTGTGTGTATATATATTCATCTGCTTTTGATTAGACTGTGCTCAGAAACACAAAGAGAGAAATACAACCAAAGTGTCATAATTGAACTGAAGTCCTAAATAATGGGAGGGTTAAATACAAATCATAATGTCATAACTTCTTTTTTAAAAATGGGATTCACTTGTAGTGCATTATCAAAGTTAGAAAAAGGTCAAAATCCAAGGCAGAGGATTAAGTGTGTCAGAAGCAGGTAGGTAATCATAGGATGCCCCTGGAGTATTTTGGCCCCAGAGCTGCCCCTGATTCCCCCCCCCCCCCATTATCTGTGCACTCCACAGCAACACTGGGCAGCTGCCTACACATGCTTCCCTATTGTGCCACCTGGTGCTGCTGCCACTGGTGTGAGATGTTCTTCCTGAGGTGAGGATTTTTTTTTTAAGTTTTAGGCAGGGATAGGGCAGATTTGGTGCAGAACTGGCCTCATGTTGTGAAGACAGTCTGCATGAATTGGGGATTTGGTCCTGCGTCGTGCAGACAGTTCATGGTGAGGGCAGGAGAAAACTGGTTTAATTGGCTTGTGTAAGCATAGCCAAAGACAAGCAGGGCTCAAGAAATCCAAGGCAGCTATAATAAAGAGATTTCATTTGTTCATTCATTTGTTCCACTGAAGCTTGTAC
>NW_024840677.1:0-1131 GCF_019175285.1 Sceloporus undulatus
AAGAAGATCCCAACAATTATTGTCCTGTTAATCTGACATCAATACTATGAAAGATTCTAGAGCAGCTAATTAAACAGAGTCTGTACACTTTGGAAAGGAATGCCATAATTGCAAAAAGTCAACATGAGTTTCTGGGGGGGGGGGGGGAGGGGGAATCACGCCAGACTAATCTTATCTTTTTTTTAAAAAAAAGAAAAAATAATTGACAGCTTGGCAGATGAAGCAAAGAGTAAAAGTGCCCTGGCACACTGTGGCATCAGTATTGTGTCCCCAAAATAACCCACTTTTTGCGGGTTCTTTTTGCTCCGCAAGGAAGCCGCGCAATTTGTCTACTGCAGCTTCCTCGTGGAACAAAACAAGGTGCTGGCAGACTGCCCTTTTTGGGCAGTCTGTACTGGGCCTTAGTGCCTAGATTAGTTGGTCATGCCTGAACTGGAATACTGTATCCAGTTATGAACACCACAATTCAAAAAGGGTGTTGAGAAGCTGGAGCGTGTCCAGAGGAGAGTGGCCAAAATTGTGAAGGGTCTGGAAACCATGCCTTATGAGGAGTGACTCAGGGAGCTGGGTATGAGAAGGTTAAGAAGTGATATGATAGCCTTCTTTAAATATTTGAAGGGGTGTCATTTTGAAGATGGAGCAAGTTTGTTTTCTGCTGCTCCAGAGACTAGGACCCAGAACAATGGAAGCAAGCTACAGGAAAAGAGATTCCACCTAAACATTAGGAAGAACTTCCTGACAGTAGGAGCTGTTTGACAGTGGAACAGATTCCTTGGGAAGGTGGTGGAGTTTTCTGCTTGGGAGGTTTTTAAACAGGCTGGATAGCCATCTGCTTTGTTTGTTTATTCTTGCATGACAGAGGGTTGGACAGGATGGCCTTGAGGTCTCTTCCCACTCTATGGTTCCATAATTGTATGATTCTAAGTCACACTGGAACAATTACACATTTAAATAACTTAAGGCCAAGCTTAAACCATTCTAGGGTTTAAGATAAAGTCTTGAGAGCTAAATCATTAATTTGACCAACTTTTCTTATGTTGTCTACATACTAAATAACTTAAGGCCAAGGGTCCCCCCCCTTTTTTTTTTTCTTCTTTAACAAAGATGAAGCTGGAGGTTTCAGCACAGAAA
>NW_024840678.1:0-171 GCF_019175285.1 Sceloporus undulatus
ATCACACAGCCAGTGAATTGAACATTCATGCAGCATGCATATACTCACATATGCGTCTAGAGAAAAACGGCGGTCTGCCAGTGCCTACTTTCCCCCCGGCAGGAAGCCGCAGCACACAGTCTCTTAGGCCTGTTACAGACTGCCAAAATAAAGCTACTTCAGGTCTCTTTG
>NW_024840678.1:271-1131 GCF_019175285.1 Sceloporus undulatus
ACTTCAGGTCTCTTTGGAGGTATGCTGTTTAAATGATGCATGCATCCTAAGAATCCGGAAGCTGCACCAAAGCTGCCCTTCAGTGCTTAGGAACGGAATGTGGCTTTGGCGTGACCTCCGGACTCTTAGGACCCATGCATCATTTAAATAGCATACCTCCAAAGAGACCCGAAGCAGCTTTATTTTGGCAGTCTGTAACCGGCCATTGGCTCTATCCACACTGCAGAAATAGTCTAGTTTGACAATACTAACTGCCATGGCTCAAAGCTATGGAATCCTGGGAACTGCAGTTTGTTGTGGTACCAGATCTTGCTGACAGAGAAGGCTAAATGTCTCTCAAAACATTGAGCCATGGCAGTTAAAATGGCATCACACTAGATCATTTCAGTGCGGCAGACACAGTGTATGATTCCACTTCTCTTTAACTGCCCTGGCTGCATCCTATGGAATCCTGGGATTTGTAATTTAGGGAGATGCATTAGGAATTCACTCAACAAAGATTATTTCTGCTGTGTGGATGCAGACCTAATTCTGCCTGGGAGCAGAAACTTGCAAACACTCGCCAGACACCAAGTGCATTAACTAGTTTTCCCTTTCTCTCTCTCTTTGATTAAAGCATGTAGCCTGAAATACAGATATGGTATATAGAAGAACTGATCCTACAGCTATCCAAAGGTACACTCAGACTCCAAAATCTAATTTTAAAATTTCATTAAGATTAACAGGAAGAGAGGGGGAGAAAAAAGTTGCACAAATCATTTTCTCTCTCTTACATTGACTTCCTAAAGGGAGGTTCCATACTTTACATGCAGTTTGCAAAGATTACTCAGACAGTTTCTATATTTCTCCCTGGAAGATCA
>NW_024840679.1:0-1131 GCF_019175285.1 Sceloporus undulatus
TCAGACATCAGAAAGTCTGAAGATGCTGAATTCTCTATCTGACACTCCATTTTCTACTAGCCTGAGGAAGCTCCTCACAGGTAAAGGTACAATTCTGTCTCTCAATAAAAGTGCAATTTTGCAATCATCTGGGGAGTACCAAATGTCAAGGTAAACACAAGCAAGCCGTCTTTGCCGCTCACTGAAGGACACCTACCCGTCTCGCAGGGCGTGATTTCTGATTTCCTCCACTAGTTGGAAAACCCGGGAAAGCGGTGACCGAAACACATCTACAGCCAGGAATGTTGTCGGCCAGGGAGAGACCGTGGCTTTCACCAGGACCTGCTGGATGTAGGCCACAGGAGCACCAGTGTACTGGAGGGAGAAACAGAGTGAGAGACAGGGAAACATGCCAATATCAGGAAAGAAATCACAGTGCAGAGAGCAGTCAGGGCACATGTGCTCCAGACCCTTTACATACTATGCTAATTTATTTAAAAACTGTCTCCAAGCCTCGCTGTGATTTAGTTCTTTTGCTGCAGGAGACAGAGATTAACTTGCTGGTAAAGCACACAATTTACACAGGTTCAACTCTGGCACCTCTTTTTAAAAAGTAGACAAGCAACTGTGATCATGCCCAGGGGTCAAACAAGACCCCCCACCCCTTTCCTCATGGACCACACATTCTGACACAACCCCACACAACTTCTTCAGCTATATGTCAGCAAAAATGGGGGCCAGACATGACATTATGTCACTTCCAGTCATCATTTTGGCTATCATGTCACCAAAAAAAGGAGGCACTGGGAGGGCTGGAGGGTACTGTGGTACATTTTCATGTGTTTGGAAGAGGTTGGTGCAATCTTCCCCAAAATCAGGCTTCCATAATTTTTTTAATGGGGGAGAGTTTGGGGGCTACACAAGTGAGGTTTGGTCACACTTTCCCCACCTCTGATTTAAAAAGAACTGAAGAAGCAGGGCCAAAAAGTCACCTGGAGAGTTTGAACGCATAATCCTGGGCTAGACAGACAATTTAGTCTGACCTAGCATAAGGCAGCTTCCTTTTTTGATATGATTCTTTTTGGAAGAGGATGCTCAACAGCACATCCTCTAACGTAGCTAAATCATTCAGAATATATAGTTTAGAATATA
>NW_024840680.1:0-1131 GCF_019175285.1 Sceloporus undulatus
TTGGGTTGCAGTTTGGGCACTCGGCCTCGAAAAGGTTCACCATCACTGGCCTAGTATTTGTATTGAACTGTATTATTTGCTGCTGGGGGAAAGTTGATATTTGTTAGCTAGATTAATTATGTTAGGGTACATTTTAATTTATTGTGTAATAATAATAATAATAATAATAATAATAATAATTATTATTATTATTATTATTATTATTATTATTATAGCCTGCCTCTCCCCGGAGGATTGGGGCGGGTTACAAACAAAATAAAACATAGTAAAATAATAACACAATCCCTAATCCACAATTTAAAAAACAACAGCATAAAAATCAGTTATTAAAATCACAATGAAAATTACAGTAAAATGTAATCCTCGTTGCAATGAAGCGGCTTAAGGGAGAGAGTTGATACTGTGGATTTTGTATATTTACATATAATATAATATAATATAATATAATATGTATGCTATTATATTATATTATATTATATATATATATATTATATATTATGATAAATATGTATATTTATATATATTTCCCTTGCTTTAGACATTAGGTCACTCAGCTCCAGAGGCCCATCGGGTCACTTTGGGCAAATTATGCTCTTTCAGCCCTAAAGGAACAAAAGCGGGTTCTTTTTGTGGCATCCAGTGCACGTCACGAATGTGCCATTGGCGCACCGGTGATGTAAGCGACGTGCGGTGACGTCTGTGCACTGCACGTCACTTACGTCATCATGGCGGTGCCTGTGTGGACCACGGGATGCTGCCAAGATGCCACCACAGTGACATGCTAGGGCTCAGGAGCATGCAGTTACTGCGCTTTCCCGAACCCTAGTATTGGTGGCGGCCTGCTCCTGAGGAAGGCCTAGTATGGCCGAAATGCGTTGGGCTTTTTAAAACACGAATAAACAGTTGACTGCCTTTTAGCAGGCGGAGCTGGTCTCCTCTTTGTTTGCTGCTTGGCTATGTGCTTTCAGTTCCTTATCTATACAAAACATAAATGAGCATCATGTTTCATGAATTTCATGGCCTGGTAGCTAATGAAGCTGTTTCAACAAGGGAGGTATATGATCCCTCTTTTAAAAATACCAACTTTGTTGATATCAGAAGTGGATCTGGTGGCCATGCGCTGACTCCAGA
>NW_024840681.1:0-1131 GCF_019175285.1 Sceloporus undulatus
GGTTTGGAGGCCCTCAGGGATGGCAACCCTAAGTATAACTGCTGGCATAATAGCACAACATGATTCTATCCTGACTCTTGCCATCTTTTTGCAGGACACTGTGATCCTAACCCATGTCAGAATGGTGGTATCTGTGAATCTAGGCAAATTGGGTTCCACTGCATCTGTAGACCTGGTTTCCATGGAAGAAACTGTGAGAAAGGTATTAGATATTGCATCTTAGAGCTATAGGCCCTGCCTGGCTTCCTCATAGCCTACTCCCAGTCTTGGATATGTGTCCCTCCTGACCATCTAAAAGGGTCTTAATATTTGGAAGGGCTGGCTGGTGTTTTCATTAAGTGAACTGAGGTGGGTGCCTCAGGTGACTAAACTGGGCATTAAAGGAAGGCTTGTTGTTGTTGCTTGCCATCTAGTTGCCTTTGATTTATGGCAACCCTGTATGAATGAGGGACACCCCCAAGAAAAATTATTCATGATTTAATTTATTATTTAATGCAGTTTTAGTGCAATAATTTATTATTTATTTGAAAAGGGGACACTTCATTATGTATTATTTAGTGTATATTTATTTATTTAGTGTAGCTCTATTCCTTCTGAACAAATCTTGCCAAGAAAACCCTGTGATAGGTTTGCCTTAAGGTCACCATAAGTCAGAAATGATGTGTAGACACACAACAGTTAACTGTTAATAAGGAATTAATTTGTTTTTAAGGCAGTGTGTGTCCTAATTAGTCTTATGACATTTCTTATAAACAGACTATTGTCCTTTGGCCCATCTTTTCAGGAGAGGAAGCCCAGAATCACCTCATAACCTTCCTTTTCAGAAAGCTGCTTTGGAGCACAAAGACATCCACACATTGACAAGAAGGACACCTGGCTGCAGTATCATCAGTCTACTGGACTAGAAGAGTGCCATTGCTTTGGAAAGAACATTGCCTGCAAGCCTGTTCATGGAAGGCGTAAGAACTGGGCAAAATCAGCCTGCAAACAGCTTCTGAAACAAAAGGGAAATAGATTAATGGGTAGACAAAGCAACAATGTGCATGATTACTTTCTGCACTGCTGAATCAACACTGCAGGATTAATACAGTTTCACACTGCTTTAACTGTCATGGCTACATGCTATGGAAT
>NW_024840682.1:0-1131 GCF_019175285.1 Sceloporus undulatus
ATTAGTGTCAGTCATGGGATAAAAGGAAGCCTTCATAAAGTCTACTTCCCAACTATCTGAATATTAATTTTTGGAAAAAGTATATGTTTATAGAGAACCAAGGAGTATATTGGTTTGAGCGTTGGACTGTGACTCTGGAAACCAGAGCCCTAACCCCGGATCAGTCATGTAAACTCTCTGGGTGATCTTGTGCAAGTAACATGCTCTCAACTTCAGAGAAGTTCTTGTTAAACAATATATATGACAGTTTAAACAGTTTCAAATTGTTATATTGTTTGATAAGCTTTTAGACTGCAGCTAAAGTTTAATAATTTTAAATTTCAAGTAAAAGTAAAAGTTAATTTGGTTGTGACGTGTTTTATATACAGTTGCCCCTCCTAACTTGCAGATCTCAGATCTCTGCCCTCGAATACCCACGGAGGGGTGACTTCCACTATTTCCTATGGCGTGCGCGCCCTGGGGCACACCCCATTCAAGCCCATGAGGCCTAAATATGTGTGAGCCTCCGAAAATGGAGGGCCAACTGTATAATGTCCTGAAGAGGTTTTTTTCCACATTGCTTTCTCTCTTTCTTTTTCAGTCCCTGGTAGACATGGCACCCAAGTACATCCTTGAACAATTCCTTCAACAGGAGCTGCTGATCAATATCACTGAACATGAGGTGAGGAGGAAAAGGAACAAGCAGACCAAACAGACACTCTAGATGCATGTCTGTAGGAGGGTCTTAGTATTTGTAACACCCAGGAGTAATAAAATACATGATATTTCCCTTTGTGGAATTCAGAGGTCAGATAATATAAGTATTAGTTCAGTCCCACCAAAAAAGATTTCAGATACAGGGAAGAATTCTGCCTGAATTCCTAAGCTATGCTGCCACACTGCAGAATTAATGCAGTTTGACACTGCTTTGTCTGTCATTTATCAGTGTCATGGAATCCTGGGATTTGTAGTTCATTGTGGCACCAGAGCTTGCTGACAGAGAAGGCTAAATATCTCACCAAACTACAAATCCCAGTTATCCATAACATTGAGTCATGTTTATAGAGAACCAAGGAGTGTATTGGTTTGAGCGTTGAGTCATGTCAGTCTATCTCTCCAGCCTTTCTTCACTGTCTTCCCGGTGCTGATGCA
>NW_024840683.1:0-1131 GCF_019175285.1 Sceloporus undulatus
GCTTTTGCAATGTGTGGGATGTTGGCTGAAGAAAGTTGGAGGCCGTATTAACAGAAAGAGCTAGTTTGTGGGAATGGCAAAGGGGGTCTTGTTTCTTGTGGGGCATAGACTGTGGGAATTGGTGGTGGGACTAGATTTAGAAGAGGATTGGGTTTTAGGTTTTGGAGTTTTAATGTATTGTTTGGAGTGGGCAGTTCTGGCTTAAACATTGAATTTCTATGTGTTCTCAATAAAGTTCTTTGCTGTTTCAACACACTGGACTCTTTGATGCACAGAAGTTCTGAATTTGCCCAAAACTGACCCTTTCTTCTCTCCTCAATCCTCAGCTCCATTCCCAGCCATTAGAACAGCAGAGGCAAACACACATACACACACACACACATGCATTCAATATACACAGAGAGAGCTATATTTCCAAACTAGAACCTTCCTTTCCTGCCTTTCCCTCCTGAGTCCAGCTCTGCAGCTTGGGCTCCATTGCGGTCTCCTCAAAGGAAGAAAGGAGGGAAGGAAGGAGAGGCCACTGAACCCCCAGCACATACCTTCCTTTCCCGCAAAGTCCGCCAGCACAATAAGCAGCAGCAGCTAGGCCCTGTCAATTCCTGTGCATGATGAGGAGGGGCCTTTGGGGGCATCTGTGCATGCACAGTCTCAGCCCCTGAAGCCATGGCTGCCTTCACAGTCTATTCTGTTCATTCAGATTAATGGCTGGAGGGTCTTCTGGGGGCCCTTGGGGGGATTATAAGAAGGAAGGAAGCCCATCTTCTCCACCCAAGGAAAGGCAGGGGGCCTGCCAGGCCTCCTCTCCCTCTTTCCTTCCCTGACCCCTCCTCGGGGGAGTCCTTAGGGCCCAGGTACTTGGCAGGTTATTATGAGAATAGAGGGCAGGGGGGACCCTTGTAGAGAGGGTCCCCATCCAGAACTGGCTGGTATAACTCCATTCCCGGATTAGGGCTCCCTATTACAAGTTCCTCCGTTTACCTGGATTCAATTTGAGTTTGTTTTCCCTCATCCAGTCCATTACCGCATTAAGATAGGCATTCAGAGGAGAGACGCCATCCTTAGTCACTGCATCAGTTTGAGCCATAGAGAAATATGTTTGGGTGTTATCAGCATATTGATAACATCCCA
>NW_024840684.1:0-731 GCF_019175285.1 Sceloporus undulatus
TCCTGACTTTCCCTCCTGAGTCCAGCTCTGCACCTTGGGCTCCATTGCTGTCTCCTCAAAGGAAGAAAGGAGGGAAGGAAGGGGAGGCTGCTGAATCCCTGCCACATACCTTCCTTTCCTGCAAAGACCGCCATTAGAATAAGCAGCAGCATCTAGGCCCTGGCAATCCCTGTGAATGCTGAGGAGGGGCCTTTGGGGGCATCTGTGTATACAGTCCCAGCCCCTGAAGCCATTGCTGCCCTCACAGTCTGTTCTGAGGGAGGGAAAGAAGTGAGGAGAGCCCTCATTCATTCAGAGGAATGGCTGGAGGGTCTTCTGGGGGCCCTTGAGGGGTTATAAGAAGGAAGGAAGTCCCTCATCTCCCCCCCAAAAAGGCAAGGGGCTTGTCAGATCTCTCTCTCTTTCCTCCCCTACCCCCTCCTCGGGGGATTCCTTGGGGCCCAGGTGTTTGGGGGGTTATTATGATAAAAGCGGGCAGGGGAGACCCTTGGAGAGAGGCATGACCATGGAGGGGAGGGGGATCCAAAAGGTCTTTGAGGATAGGGATGCCATAACCGTGCTGCGCCCGTGCTTGTAACGTTTTTTGCGGTTTGGCACGGTCACGGTCCAGTTCATTCTAAATCCTGGGTTTGGGCCCGGCTGGCAGCCATCGCGCCTAAAGGGAACACTCGTCCCCTTGAGGCTGGCTGGCCAATGGCACAGCAGCTGGGGCGGAGCTGTTTCCAGCCCCA
>NW_024840684.1:831-1131 GCF_019175285.1 Sceloporus undulatus
GAGGAGGTGGGTGCCCATTTTCAAAGGTTTTCCCCCCAAAGTGCACTTTCTGTGTACAGTAGAGTCTTGGTGAAGAAGCATGGGACGTCAGATTGGGGACAAAAGTCCCTCGCCTTGCCTCCTCCCTCCCTACTTCTCTACTTACCTTCCCTGCTTGGGTCAGGCTTCTTCCTTTGGCCTGAGGAAAATGAAGCCTCTGAGGAGAGGCCTGGGGCTGTCCTCCACAGCCACCAAGTCCTCGCTCCTTTCCCTTCTCTTCAAAGGGCTCCAAAAAGAGCCCTTTGGAGGAAAGGAGAGGTC
>NW_024840685.1:0-1131 GCF_019175285.1 Sceloporus undulatus
TGTGTGTGTGTCAATTTTTCTTTCCTGTTTTGTAGGAGATTTTTTTTTAAAAAAAATTCTCTTAAAATTATTTGAGATGTTTTTGTGGATGTGACTTCTTATGGCTGTTTTTGTTGTTTCATAGCAGTGATTATATTTTAGTGTTGCATTTTATTTTATTGTAAACTACTCTGCAATGGATATGAAATCATTGTAAAAACAGCTTGAAATACTTCTGGTACTGCTGGAGAATTTCAGTTTTACTGTTTTTATTCTCTCCTGCTGAAATTTTTAAAAGCTGTTTTATATATTCTTCTCATTTATGGAAGATCATTATCTTTTATTCTATTTGTTTTTTATTGCAAGTTATTGAGAGCTTGGCTATTGGGCAACTCAGTCAGCTATCGAGTGACATATGAACACTGAACTATAATTATCATGAGATAAAATACATAAAATATATTGCCCATATAATTCTTGAGCAGATTGGGCTGGACAGGTGGAACAAGGTCTGCCAGATTCTGTAATCAAACAAATTCTTTTAAAAACTTTTAATAATGAATGCCCCAAATCCCATTTGGAAATTGCAAGGAAATGACAAAGGAAGAGTAAAAGGATGAGCAGCTGATATTAAATTATATTGACAAATTCCAATCCTTTAGCCATTGTGGTGTAATGGTTTGAATGTCCGATTATGACTCTGGAGACCAGGGTTTGATTCTCTGCTCAGCCATGAAAGCCATTGGGTCACATTGGGAAAGTCACATGCTCTCAGCCTGAGAGGAAGGCAATGGCAAAACCACCTCTGAACAAATCTTGCCAAGAAACCCCCATGATAGGTTTGCCTGAGAGTCAGCATGAGTCTGAAATTACTTGAAGGCACACAACAACAATAAAGACAGCAGTATGATCACACATAATGGTTTCATGGTGCACTACATATATTAATATATGAGTCTTCACAACTGCACATATAACAAAAAGAAGCTCCTCTGAGAAGGTTTAGATCCCAAGAAAATGGATTTGTTGCTTCCACGTGTAAATAGTAACAGACCACTGTTAACATTTGAAAGACTGATATCACCTCACACAATTCTTGGAAATTTTAGGGTGAGGGTCAGGATTTACATCTTTACCGATCCTATTGGATTC
>NW_024840686.1:0-1131 GCF_019175285.1 Sceloporus undulatus
CACCGTCCTCTCTCCGCTCGTCCTCTCGTCCTCTCTGTTTGTCCTGGATTTCCTTTCAAATTGAGAAAGTCTCTGTTGTCTCCTCCTCTGTCCTCTTTCCTGGCTCAGCCTTTTTCTCTGTCCTCTCCTCCTCGTCTCTCTTATTCCTTCTTATTCATTCTTATTCAGGGTGGTATTTTCCCTTCTAATTGTAAATATTCCGGTTATTCCCTCCTCTATCTTCTTGTTTCTTAATAACTTTCTTTTCAGACTTTAAATCTCTCTGTCATCTCCTCCCCTGTCCTCTTTTTCGTAGCAACCTCTCAATCACCTCCACCACCCTCTCTTTAACGGAGTCCTTCCTTTCCAATTATGAAAATCCCCTTTGTCTCCTCTTCTGTCCTCTTTTGTCCTCCTTTTTTGCTGCAGCAGAGTACTTCTCTTTTCAGCCCCCACTAATTATAATCACTTGGGTCCGTGTATCAAAGTAGCAACCTCTTTCAGCTGGGTCTTGTTAAGGTTTGAACTATGTAACAGAAATAGGACTTCTTCTTCTTTTAACTTTTTCTTATATTTCTTAATGTTATAATTTGCAAGTTTTGCAAATTTTGCAGCTTGCTATTATTATGTCCACTCTTCTGGCTCTTCTTTTAGATAATCTTTCAGCATGCACTTTCATTCGAATCTGCAGCTTAGCTGTTCCCCAGTCCGTAAGAGATTATTAAGTGTCCTCCAAACTCTTAAGGCAGCCCAAACTCTTAATAACTTTCGGCTGCACAAATTGCCCACCTCGAGATTTATCAATACTTTCAGTAGTTGTATCCAAGTCTCATTGACCAAGTATTTAAACAAAGTAATAGCAGAGCCCCAATTAAAAGTGGTAGGTTGGAGATAAACCTGAAAAGGCTTCTGCCTCGGGCTGCCTTTGGACCCGCGATCTTCGGGCTCCCAAGCCGCTTCTCTCCTTTCTCCTTCCCAGTTGGCTCGGTTGCTCCTAGATCCTTGGGGGTCAGGTTGATCCCTATTAATTTATAGGGGTAATGTCCAACATTTTGCAAACAGGGTTTCTACAATGCCAGACCAGTCCGAGGTAGAGCAGCGGGTTCCCGCTCACGGAGCCCGATGCGTTCTCTCCGCCATCTTAACCACACC
>NW_024840687.1:0-1131 GCF_019175285.1 Sceloporus undulatus
AAAAATGCCTCAGTTTTATATGTGACCATCTAGATTAAGAACATAGTTATTATATGAGCTATTTTTTTTTTAAATGCAAGGAGTGATAAATCTTACCTTCTGCATCTGTTGATCAGACTTTGCCATTTCTGCAAAATAGTCATCAGGACGCCTGGTAGGAATTTTCAGCTGATGTAGTCGAGGTAAGGCCTCTAGAACAGATGCTTGGGCTTGATGGTAACTGAGGAAAACAAAAGAGTGCAATATTAGTGAACTTTTATATACAGTTCACAGCTAAACATTCTATATCCTGGCACTGTAATTGAACAGACGTAGGGCTTTATGACATAGCCACAATAAACATATATTTAAAATAAGATCTGGTCCTATCACCTCACTTTTCTTATCAAAAAAATATAATTCTAGTCAGTATATCCAAAGACTGTTCTGGCAAACCTGGAACAATAGTAATACAGATTTGTACTTTTCAGTGCGTTTATGGCTATCGCTAACCAACATGCAAGAAAAAATACTCAATTTCTAAATAAATTGCAATCTAGCAAATAAAAAAGGCCACAAAACATTTCACTGTATTTAGTATGTATTTTCAAACTTACTGCAAGTATATGGATACAGACAGTGTCTAAATCTAATTGCTAATCTTAATCAAAGCAGACTCACAAAGTCAATGGAAGTTATATAAATGTGAACATACTGAATCCCTATGATTCATTGGAACTACAAACTGCATTTTGGCAAATGTGTCATTAGGTTTTTACGTATGTGCTATGGGCAATGGAACTGACAGCACTATACATATAAGAATGTTGTGAGCGAGAGATACAACTTCTGTTATGCAAGAGGTTCAAGAAAATACAACACATTAGGCTTCCAGTTACAGACCAAATCTCTACAAGAGAAAAGCTTACAAACTCATTTCTCTTTTGAAGTCATCCTCAGGATCAGCAGCATCTTTATCAAATGTTTTAGAAGCTGAACTTGTAACATCTGCTGCCAGATGAGAGGTAACATCAAGCCTTTCAACCCAGTCCAAGTGCCTCTGGAACTCAGACAAGCACTGCTTCAGTCCATTCTAGGAAAGATCATATGATGTGTGGATAAGAGCCATACATAGAACCCTGCATACACTGA
>NW_024840688.1:0-1131 GCF_019175285.1 Sceloporus undulatus
TGTTATCCCATTCAGGGGATAACATGGCTATGCTTTTTTCTTGTTCAATATGGGAAAGCATTTCACCTTTACCTCAATCTCTGGTGGGTTCATTCAGTGGATAAAATGACAAGGATATGTTATCTCATTCAGTGGGGGAGACCATTTCAAATGCAAATCTGAAAGCCTTTCAAAAGCTATTCAATCTCCTACTGCTAGCTAGGCCAAACAGTGATGCTTCCTGTGTATTTAGTGTAATCCAACAATAACAACAAGTGCAGGGATTTTTTTTCCTCTCCTGTTTGCATTCAGGGAATAACATGGCTATGCTATGTTATCCCATTCTGTGTTGGAAAGCATTCCCCCTTTTTCTTCCACCAATGGTGGGTAGCTCAGACCCTTTCACCATCCCCCCCCCAAACAGTGATACTTCCTGTCTATTAGTGTAATCCAACAATAACAACAAGTGCAGGAATTTTTTTTCCTCTCTCATGTGCATTCAGGGAATAACATGGCCATGCTATGTTATCCCATTCAGGGGATAACATGGCTATGCTTTTTTCTTGTTCAATATGGGAAAGCATTTCACCTTTACCTCAATCTCTGGTGGGTTCATTCAGTGGATAAAATGACAAGGATATGTTATCTCATTCAGTGGGGGAGACCATTTCAAATGCAAATCTGAAAGCTTTTCAAAAGCTATTCAATCTCCTACTGCTAGCTAGGCCAAACAGTGATGCTTCCTGTGTATTTAGTGTAATCCAACAATAACAACAAGTGCAGGAATTTTTTTTCCTCTCTCGTGTGCATTCAGGGAATATCATGGCTAACAAGTGCATGAATTTATTTTTCCTCTTTTGTAATAAATTGAATTAATTTTACCTAAATATTATTTAAAAAACCCATCCTGTTTTCCAATACTGCTATTCTTCTCTCTAAATCTATGGAAAGCATACAATGTTATGGTGCAGGCTTTATTGATAACATCAGTAAATATAAATATTGTTTTTTTTATAATTAGTGAGCAACATAGCCTGATATGTTAACAGCAGAAATTTACTATTTAACATTCATCATGTCATCCACCAGGTAATTTTGGGCTGTGTAGCTTGTCAAACTAAATTCATAAAGGGTCAAACCTGGAGGTTAGCA
>NW_024840689.1:0-1131 GCF_019175285.1 Sceloporus undulatus
TACAATACAATACAATTTATTGAGTAGCCCAAGGGCCGTTTCAAAATACTAGTAACATAATAAAAAGCAGTATCACACAGCTATATATAAAATGTAAATACAGTGCACTAGATGCAATAAACCTCCATACAATATAAATACATATGCATAACCTAAGCGTGCACCAGAACCAGAACATGCACTACTTGTCTACAGCTTATGTATATCTAAAAGATATACAATATGTGCTAAAGGATATACTAGTAAACAGATAAAATAAAATAGTTAACAATTAAACAATAGTATGTAAGATAGTTACCATAGGGAATAATATGTCTGAAGAATGTGCTTCAAAGCCGCAGTGTGAGAAGGGGGTTGGTCTAGATATAACCCCTCTGAAGAGGAACCATGCACAAAGACAATCTTCTATCAACCAGCCCCCAGTAATTGAAGAGAGGACAGTAACACATTGGGCCCGGTCACAGGATGAGTCAACAGGGATTCCCAGTCTGACTGGCACCGAGAGTAAAGATCAACTACAACAACGTCAACATTGTACCACCTTATCGTCAAAAGGCGATCACTCAATCAACAATTGTGTCTATTTGGGTAGTATTGACAATATTGTGGTAGACAATTTGAGGGAAGATACAGATTCCAATTGACTGAATGTGTCAGTACATCATTTCCCCTCTCCTGATTTAGAACAGTTTGGTAATAAGGATAGTATCCAAATAGTTACATGGAATGTTGCCGGTTGGAAAGAAGGTGTGAACACTGACTCAGTGGGTTTTCTTTCTAAATTTGATGTTGTTGCTATTCAGGAAACCTGGTTAACTGCAGAGGATGAACCATTAAAACTCCCGGGCTTTCAATGTTGGGATATCCCTGCCCAAAAATTAAAAAACAAAGGGAGAGCTTCTGGCGGCCTTTGCACTCTTATTAAACAAGATTTGCACTGGCAAGCTGAGATTTTATATAATGGGGATAAATATTCTCATTTCTTAGTTATTAAATTCACATACAAGGTGTTAGAAGTGATATTGATAAATGTATATATTCCTCCTATTTCATCTCCTTTCTTTAATACCAACTTGTGGACTTGTATAAATTTACTAAGATTTCTGGTGACTTTAAGAGATGAAAACTGCT
>NW_024840690.1:0-468 GCF_019175285.1 Sceloporus undulatus
AAATCCCAGGATTCCATAGCACTGAAAGGTTTAAGCGGTGTCAAAGTACTTTATTTCTATAGTGTGGATGCAGCCTTCTTGGGAAAGTGGCTGATGCTGGGGAAAAGCACTGGTGAACTCTGGAGGTTTCAGCGCATTACTTATTTATTTATTTATTTATGATGCACTCATTTCATATCTAGCTACGGGTACATAAACAGGGCCCTCTCCAATTCCCCATCCCCTGATCCCCCTACACTCTAAGAAGGCATGGAGTATCTGTTTTGTAGGGGAATCGCAGTGAATCTATGCTAGATCCAGGGGGCTTTGTTTGGTGCAGAGGTAGGAAGGGGATGCCCACCTTTGCATCGGCCCAAAGGAGGCATATGTCACCTGCGTATGTCACCAGCAGGATGCTGTTCTCTGAGTCTTTGAGTGCTGCATGGTTTCTTGCCAAGCCAATCCTAACCCTGGTCCCTTTTCTCAGGA
>NW_024840690.1:568-1131 GCF_019175285.1 Sceloporus undulatus
GGTAATCCTTTGTCACCTCATTTTTTCAGGGGCTTTGAAAATGTCCTTTTTCTCTCTGTTCCTCCCACTTTCCCCCTTCTCCTCAGGTCAGTTCAGTTGCTGCAAAATGTGTTACAAGTTCAAAAGAGTGTGCGTCCCATCAACTCAAAAGAGGGGAGAGGGGAGGCGAAAAGGTGGCACGGTCTACCCTTGCCAGGAGTCGGAGGCACAAGCAAACTACTGTACCCTTCCTCGCTTGTGTGATCTTCATTGGCCATCTTGATCCCCTTCTGGTGTTGCTTGTCCACATGTGTCTTCCTTTCCCCATCTGAGAAATGCTGGGGGCTATAAAAGAATATCTCTGGACCTAAATTGAGGGTGGGCCCAGTGGCCCTTAAGCCCAGAGTACTCCCCAGAATTGTTTTTAAAAATGAAATTTGCCTCTGAAATTAGATGAGATATGGCTAAATGCACTATAATTCATTGGTGACTCAATGTACTATACATGTTGGGATAGTCAGTATCCTAATCAATCAATAATATCTCAGACATGGCCTAAATTATATTCTTTATTATATTGTATA
>NW_024840691.1:0-1131 GCF_019175285.1 Sceloporus undulatus
GGTTAATAGTCAAAATATGAAGAACACAGACACAGCTTGCCTTTTTTCAGGTGTCTGGAACGTAGAATGAGTTTGTTTTTTCCATACATATTTATTCTTGTTCTTACCTATAAAATTAGCTAATATACTTGAGAAATATCACAAACAACAAACATTTAAATTAAAATGGCTTCCACTCTATCATATGAATATCTTTGCTAATATAAAAGACTTCCCAATCAAGCCCATATAAATAATACATACTAAAAAACCGCCTTGATCTTTGGAATGGCGGTATATAAATAAAATTTTATTATTATATTTATTATTATTATTACTATTTTTTCTTTTATCATTATGACATTTATATTAAAATTTTGCTTTCTCCCTATTTTCATTATTCATTTGCCTACTTCATCTTTTTTTCTTCTCTTATCTATTTGTATTTATATTTTCTTAAAGGAGATATACAACCATCCACATGCATAGTTATTACATTTGTATGCCTCAGGTCTGGCAAAGCCCCTCAAAGAGGAGCAGGGGCCACAGGCCTCCTCCTCCTCCTCCCCACAGAGATTCGCTAGACATGAGGTGTCCTTCAGAGGACACCTCAGGTCTGGTGAAGCCCCTCACACCGTCTGGACCTACTTGGCTGTTTAACCACCCAAATACTATTGAATGTAATGGGAATAGAAACAACTAGCAAAATTACAATTATATCATACCTTTAAAGTATAATATCATATGCATACCCTAAATGTCTTTACATGTAAATAGTTTCATAGGATTAAAGTGAAAATTTGGTAAGATATTATGCCTATTAAGGAAATTTTAAAAGATTTTTTTTAAAAAATTAAATTAATTTTTTTTAAGAATTAGATTTTCACATTTAACTAAAATAATGAAGAGACTGGAAACCTCTGAGGAGCTAATTAGGTCCAAAACATCCAGTTTGAGATCACCTAAAATGCCCTGGGTCAATGCTAAAGAATTCTGGGAACTGCAGCTTTGGGAAGAATTCTGGGAACTGCAGAGCCTTCTCTGACCGAGAGCTCTGGTACCGTATGCTGATCCAAAGACACTTCTTCTTCGTGGTCTCTGCGAATCACACAAATGGGTTATTTCTGCGCATGCGCAGCAAACTCGGAAACT
>NW_024840692.1:0-666 GCF_019175285.1 Sceloporus undulatus
GTGCAAATTCACAACTTCTGTCCATCAATGAGTCCAGTGTGTTGAAACAGCAAAGAACTTTATTAAGAACACATAGTGAGAAATTCAGCTTTTAAATCAGAGCTGCCCTCCCCAACCCAAAGAATACATTAAATCCTTAAAACCAAAAACTCCAACCTCTTCCAAACCTAGCCCCCACCTCCAATTCCCACAGTCTACGCCTCATAGGTAAAAAAGCCCCCTTTGCCATGCCCAGAAACTAGCCCTCTTTATGTTAATACCGACTACCAACTTTCTTCATCCAACATCCCACAAATTCCAAAAGCTATCATTGCCTTAAGTATTCTAGCCAGCTGCAACAAATCCCACCCCACTATCTAGCTAACCTATTCCACAACCCATAATCCCCAGCCAAATTTATGAACTAAAGAAAAGAAATATACTCATAGCAATTAAAACCAAAACTTAACAAAATGTAACTTTAAAACTTAAACAGACATATCAACAGACAAACCTAACACACAAAATCACAAGGGCCTTTTTTATCAACAGTGGATTGAAAATATATTCTTTGTATTCCTTCTTGAGAAAAATAATGTCATTTCACTTCTGGGATTTGTGTGGCTTCTCTCCTGTGTGGACTCTCTGATGTCTCACTAGGTGTGACTTTGTAGAAAAACCTTTCCC
>NW_024840692.1:766-1131 GCF_019175285.1 Sceloporus undulatus
CTTCTCTCCTGTGTGGGCTCTCTGATGTTTCACTAGGTGTGACTTTGTAGAAAAACCTTTCCCACAATGCTGGCATTTGTATGGCTTCTCTCCTGTGTGGATTCTCTGATGTGACACTAGGATTGACTTCAAATAAAAACATTTCCCACAATGCTGGCATTTGTATGGCTTCTCTCCAGTGTGGACTCTCTGATGTCTCACTAGGCTTGACTTCGACGAAAAACATTTCCCACAATGCTGGCATTTGTATGGCTTTGCTCCAGTGTGTACTCTCTGATGTATCTCTAGGTTTGCCTTCTGAGAAAAACATTTCTCACAATGCTGGCATTTGTGTGGCTTTGCTCCAGTGTGGACTCTCTGATGTA
>NW_024840693.1:0-1131 GCF_019175285.1 Sceloporus undulatus
AATTGTAGTTTTGTGAGATGTTTAGCCTCTGTCAGAGAGCTCTGGTGGTACAACAAACTACATTTCCCAGAATTCCACAGCATTATTATTATTATTATTGTTGTTATTAACCTTTATTTATAAAGTGCTGTAAATTTACATAGCGCTGTACATACAATCTTTTTAATTGGACGGTTCCCTGCCCTCAGGCTTACAATCTAAAAAGACATGACACAAAAGGAGAAGCGAGTGGTGGAGGGGAAGGGGATGAGGGCCAGCAGTTCCTCTCTACCTCCAAGGCCTGGACCAAGGCAGGTGGACTGGAGGGAGGGCTTGGCTTCATAATGGATGGTTAATCTTCTTCCAGGGAGGCCTATTGGAGTTAGCCTGCCTCACTAGTAGGATAATACATATAAAATACATAGCAATACATGAAATGATTCAATAAAACAGGCAACAAAAGAACATCAAATAGCAAGTGACAGTTATGCAATGCCTGGGAAAGCTTCTCTGAACAGGATGGTCTTCAACTCCATTTTGAAGCTGGTTAAATAAGTGATGGCTCTTGCTTGTGGGGGAAGAAGGTTCCAGGAGTGAGGGGCAGCAAGTGAAAAGGGGCGAATCCGAGATGGAGCAGAGGAAATCCTGGGCTGGGACAGCAGACCTTGACTACCAGAATGGAGGGCCCTAGTGGGAAAGTGAGGAGAAAGAAGGTCTGATAAGTAAGGAGGGGCCAGTCCATGGAGGGCTTTAAATGTCGACAGCAGGAGCTTATACTGAATGTGGAAAGGGAGGGGGAGTCAGTGAAGGGATGCCAACATAGGAGAGATATGGTCAGAGTGGTGGGCGGATGTGATAATGCGTGCAGCTGAATGCTGGTCAGAAATTAAAGGATGGAGGTGAGAAAGAGGAAGCCCAGTCAGGAGAATGTTACAGTAATCAAGTTGTGAGACCACTAGGGCATGGACCAGGATCTTGGCAGTAGAGGCGGAGAGAAATGGTCGGATTTTGGCAATATTGTATAAAGAGAATCTGCAAACCTTGGCTGTGGTCTGGATCTGAGGGATACACGACAGAGAAGAATCAAAGATAAAACCAAGACTGCGGGCTTGCTGGACTGGTTGAATAGAAATGTTGTCCACAGAGACAGAA
>NW_024840694.1:0-249 GCF_019175285.1 Sceloporus undulatus
TTAGAAAGCAAGTCAAATTTGTATAGCATTTTGAGAGTCACAGGAAAACTCTGGCTTCCTCTACTAACAGACAGCTTCTTAGATAACAACTGTTCGCTGAAATATTGGCGGGGTACAAACCGCCGCTTTGCGGCGCTTCCCCGCCGCCGCCATTTGCTCCGTGCGGGAGCCGCAGCAGCCAAACCGCACGACTCCCGCGCGGAGCAAAAAAGAAGCTCCATTTCGGAGCTTCTTCTTGCGGCGCCTCGA
>NW_024840694.1:349-1131 GCF_019175285.1 Sceloporus undulatus
ATTGTTTCTGTAGTGCGGGTACAGCCAAAGAGGTGTGGGACAAATTTCCATCACATTCAGACCCCCCCCCCGGTGAAAATTTAGGTAAAAAACAACTTTTTAAAACACAGAAAGTGAATAGGACATGAGTTCTGCTCACTTCCACGGTTGCCCACACTTGTTCTAACTTACAGAGCCTTTAACCTTCCCTTGAATGCATGGGGGTGAGTACATGGGAGTTAAACCTTCATATTAGGAGAGTTTCAACTTCTAGCAACTTTTTGGCCCATGCAAACAAACAGTTCATGCTATAAGCACTTTTCAGGTCATATACTGTAATTATATTTTTGAAATGATCATAAAAACACAGTACTTTTCCCATTGGGGCACTTCACTCATTTAGTAGATGATGATTATGAATGCAGATGTAAGTATGAATTATCTCTAAATATAGAACTGCTTTGATACAGATTTCCCACTAGGTAGATGCTTGCTTAACCAGAAAAGATCAAACTAGTAGGGGTTCAAAGCTTGGGTACAGCAGCGATCTATGCTTAGAAAGCAAGTCAAATTTGTATAGCATTTTGAGAGTCACAGGAAAACTCTGGCTTCCTCTACTAACAGACAGCTTCTTAGATAACAACTGTTCGCTGAAATATTGGCGGGGTACAAACCGCCGCTTTGCGGCGCTTCCCCGCCGCCGCCATTTGCTCCGTGCGGGAGCCGCAGCAGCCAAACCGCACGACTCCCGCGCGGAGCAAAAAAGAAGCTCCATTTCGGAGCTTCTTCTTGCGGCGCCTCGA
>NW_024840695.1:0-1131 GCF_019175285.1 Sceloporus undulatus
CTCTATCCATGTGATACATAGCTATCCTTCAAGGTGCAGAACTAGTCAACAGCAGAAAAAATAGTTAATGAAGGGATCCACAGCAGCTGGATTGCTGGTCCCTGCCCTGGTTTTTGTGGGTTTTCTTTAAAAAGATGGGATCAGTCTAGTCATATCAGAACATGTTTTCCTGTTTCAATTCCTGCTTGTTAAACTTGCCCTATGAATCAAATGGCAGTCACTCTCAGGGGCCTCCTGTGGCATTTTCATGGATCTGTCATTTGTTGCGATCAGTGAAAGGTTGGTGGCAAAAACAAATAACCAAATAAATAGTGATCTGATGAGAATACTACTAGAAGTGCCTGATCATGACAAAATATTAATCTTGCTATTCTCTGTTTGTACCGCACTAGGAACATACTTGTCCATTTTATATTATTTTTAAAAATGGCATGAAGTTTGAAACATCTTGTAAGAAAAAAAAAAAGAAGAAACGCATGATGCACCAATTGTGCAACATGTAAAATTGATGCCTGGATTTGAGGAACTGGAATATGGCAACACCATTTTTGGGAGACCTTTTAATGGGGAAAGAGTTCCGTAATTGTAAACAGGTTTGTGAACCATTGCTTTCAAATGCTTGCTTTAGATTTGGGTGATTATAGCCCTATATGTGAAGATGGTCTGTCAGATGACAGTTTTATATTTTAAGGTGTCTTTGTTTTAAAGAAGTTTCCAGTCTAGGTCAAACATAAGGGGTTAAGAAGACTTAAAATTGTCCATCCAGAGTTATAATCAGGACAGCAAACTGATGTCCCTTGCTCACAATTTTTCCCATTAAGGTGGGGTTTCTATCTGAACTACAGTAGCGTTTTAAAAACAGTCATTGCTTCATATAAACTAAACTACATATTTTTTCTCTCCAAATCTGTGTTCTCTTTTAGTCATGCATGAGTATCTGTCCTAGTACAATTAACACAATACTCCTTTTTCTATCTAGATTGATTATGGGAAAGAATAGAAACTGTGTGCCGCTTACCCAAGGAAGAGAAGCATGCCATGCCTCCCCATTCGAGAAACTCCACCCAATGGATGAGTTTTTCAATCTGTAAAGAATACTTTGACTTCTGGCCAAGGAACCTCAAGGGATGT
>NW_024840696.1:0-1131 GCF_019175285.1 Sceloporus undulatus
ACATGAAGAACAGAAAAAAGTCTGCAATTATTTCTCAGGTTGTACATGGGAATAGGAGGCAGTGTGGTGCAGTGGTTTGAGTGTAGGGTTACAACTCTGGAGGCCAGGGTCCAGTGCCCCATTCCTCCATGAAACCAGGTGGGTCCATTGGACAAGAAGTCACATTCTCTCAGCTTCAGGGAAGGCAATGGCAAACCTCCTCTGAGCAACTATTGCCAAGAAAACCCCAGGAGAGGCTCCACAGAAGTCGACAATGACTTGGATCCACTCCACAAAAAAATCACAAAGCCTCAAGAAAGAGACAGTGTGGTTCAGTGGATGGAGCATTGGACTATGACCCTGGAGCCCAGGGTTCGAATGCCCTCTTGGCCACGGAAACCCAATGAGTGACCTTAGGCAAGAAGTCACACTCTCTCAGCCTCAGAAGGAGGCACTTGCAAAACCACTTCTGGACAAATCTTGCCAAGAAAAGCCTGGAAAGGACTTCCCTTAGGGTCTCCATACGTCAGAAACAACTTGGAGGCACACAACGACAACAAGAGGAGTAACACCACTAACAAGGCTTAATCACACCTCAAAACCCAGATAGGGAGAAAGGAAGGAAGGAAGGAAGGAAGGAAGGAAGGAAGGAAAGAAAGAAAGAAAGAAAGAAAACTTGGGAGTTGTAGTTGTCAGTTCATAGGGATTGGAGGGGCCTTACTGCAGGGCAGGACCCCTCCTCTTTCTTGCCATGTGGATGCTGGGAGATCCAGTCCAGGAAATACACTTTCAATCTCATTGGCTGTTTGCCCCAAATCCTTTATAAGCCAAAAACCCCTTTGTTAGGAAGCGAAGTCCAAATATATCAGGAGGCTCTATATCTCCCAAGGCCCCCTCTGTCCAGGATTCCCTTCCACTCTTCCCCTCAGTCTCTCTCTCTCTCCCCTGAAGTCCTCAAACTGACAACTGCCAAGTGCTGATACAGAGGCGGCCATTTTGTGTTCCGGCTGCCATTTTGTTTTCCAGCAGCCTTCTTGTGTTCTGGTGGCCTTTTCCTCTTCTGGTGGCCATTTTGTGCTTCTTGTGACTGTGGGGAATAATATTCCAGAACCTTCTCTGAGGCCTCAGTTGAACAGAGGCATCTTTTTCTTT
>NW_024840697.1:0-1131 GCF_019175285.1 Sceloporus undulatus
TGGGATAGTCTCCAGTATGTTTCTGTAAGAGAGGAGTCTGCATATTTGGAAAAGGCAGAATTTTTACCAAAGCATTATGTACTCACTGAGTTGCTGTTTTCTAAACGGATCCCCTTTATCCCCTTAAAGGACCTTCCCCCTTGCATTGGACCTTGGGTGTGGACGAAGCTACATAGCACAGCATTTAAACAAGGTATTCATTCTCTATATTTAAGCCTGTGAACTTGATTTGCAGAGATAAAGATCAGACATTGCTTTATGGTAGAAATAAACCTAAGATGCATATGTTATAGAAACTTATGCCAGTCCGGTTGATCCTTTTGGTTTGGTTCGGATGTTGTGATGAGCCAGGATTGGGAACCCTAGCTTATTGAGACTGGACAGTGCTCCACTGCACACAGCCGGTGCACTGTACTCCTTTTTGCAGGCAGAACTAGCTAAACAAACCTTGGATCTTGACATTCACAGCAGGGATTCTGCCTCATCTATTCCCCAACAGAAGAAAAAAGAAAAGGACCAAAAATTTGATGCTCAGTAAAATGTTTGAGGTAAAATACTTTTAGAAGCTGTTTTTTTTTTAATTAAAAAAAATCAAGAGAAAACATGTAAAATTTCCCACTATCTTATGATGAAAGTCTTGTGGGTTTGGTACTATTCCCTGCCCCTTTTTGACAGTTCCCTAACAGAATTATAAACTAAGGTCTGAGCATTGTGATAGATAATACCATACTAATATCCCAGTCCTATACTAAGCAAGGTCAGCTCTGTGATTAGTACTTGGATGGGAGATGGCAAACAAATCTGGCAAAACTACTTCTGAGTAGTCTTTGCATAAGAAAACCCTAGGAATCCATAAGTCACCATAAATTGACATGGAACCTGAAGACACTCATGCGCACGCATGCGCACGCACCCTCTCTTGATCACTCAGAATCATTAGAGTCAATAGAAGGTACAGCCAAGTACCTTGTGACTGTGAATACAGCTTAATGCTGCTGAACTGCACTTGATATTATGTCAATAAAATATTTTAAAAAATCTAAATGTATTATGCAGTCCGGCCAGAGAGAGAGAGCAGTCTGGCCAGAGAGAGGAGAAGGAGAGGAGCTGCTTGGCAGCCATTTTGAGACC
>NW_024840698.1:0-1131 GCF_019175285.1 Sceloporus undulatus
CTTGTCTCCTTCCTCTTCTTATATTAAATCCTTTTGTTAGTTCTCCATTAATTTTTAGACAAGCTCACTGGTTTTTATAACTTTCTCTCACTCTATCTTGATCCTCTTCTTTCTCTTTCTTTCTTCTTTAACCTGAACCTTTGCTTTCCTTGATTCTTCTTGTCGAATTCTTATTTGTAAGTCCGTCACTTGCTTTTCCGTTTGCCCCTTTCTTCTTAAACACTAACACTTTCTCTCTACTCTTATATTCATAACACACACATTCCTACTTATCTGTGACTTCCTCCACTTTGTGAGAATGATCCAACTAAATACTCTCTTATACTTTGCTCTCTCGCTTATACCCTCCTCATTCAATATCTTAACAATACTATACTTTCCAAATGTTCCAACTACTATATTGTATCTGATATGAATATCTTTGACACAGATAATAACCACTAGCTTTTCCAGTCTTCTTTTTCTTTCTCTATAATCATCATTGTTGAGATTCTATAATATGCTATATTGCTTTTTTATTATTTGTTTGTTTGTTTCTATACTGCTTCCTCAGTTTATCTCTTTCTCCCTCTAACCAAAATACACATTATTTTCTTATATCATTAAATTAAAAATACACAGAAGAATAACACAGTTAGTAAATTAAAGTGCAACAAGAAGTATCGTCAATAGATAATCAAATCATTTCCCCATTTCTTCCTAATGAAACCTAATACTTTCCCCCAGTCTTTTCAGGTAGTTTCTCCCGAATTTTCTCTCAATATGCGTGATAGTTTCTCCATCTGTAATAAATCATAGAGAGAGTTAATGCATCCTTCTGTCTTTGGTATTCCTTTTGTCTTCCATTTCCTCGCGTATAAACCCTGGCGCTAGCTGACATAGACATCCATATCCTCCCATACTTCTTATCTGCATTGTCCTCCAACATCCTTAAAAAAGCTGTCAAGACAGATCTCTTCCGGCAGGCCTTTCCAGATTAACCATCCCGGCCTGGGCTCCCTGATCCCCTCTTTCCTCTCGTGGCCCCATCTTTAGTGATGGTTGAGGATCTCCAGAGGGACACCAGGGTTTTTAGTTTGTTTTAACTATATTTTATGTTTTGATATTGTGTTTTTAATCTGTCATATTTTT
>NW_024840699.1:0-1131 GCF_019175285.1 Sceloporus undulatus
TATCTGCTTCCAGTGATTCCCTTAAGGCAGTCCCCATTCTTTGCTAGCTACTATGAGTAAGGATACAATTGTTCCATGTATTTAGGGTATCTGCAACAGGATCATGCTCAGGTCCCTCACACCAACTTAATTGATTTAATCTCAAATTGGGAAGGGTGAACGTGGGCTGGATATTGGGGTAACACTCTCCTCTCTTAACTCTGATATTCAGTCTTTGTCGTTCTTTACAGAAGAGCATTTGAGTCATGAGAGAGTCCACACAGGAAAGAGATCACATAAATGCCAACATTGTGGGAAACATTTTGCTTACAAGTCAATCCTTGTCATGCATCGAAGAGTTCACACCGGAGAGAAGCCATACAAATGCCAGCATTGTGGGAAATGTTTTTCTTGGAAGTCACACCTAATGAGACATCAGATAGTCCACACTGGAGAGAAGCCATACAAATGCCAGCGTTGTGGGAAATGTTTTTCTTCAAAGTCATTCCTAGTGACACACCAGAGAGGCCACACAGGAGAGAAGCCATACAATTGCCAGCATTGTGGGAAAGGTTTTCCTCAAACGTCAAACCTAGTGACACATCAGAGAGTCCACACAGGAGAGAAGCCATACAAATGCCAGCATTGTGGGAAATGTTTTTCTCGGAAGTCAAACCTAGAGAGACATCAGAGAGTCCACACAGGAGAGAAGCCACACAAATCCCAGTCGTGAACTACTATTATTTTTCTCAATAAGGAATACAAAAAACATATTTTCAATCCAGTGGTGCTAAGAAAAGGCCCTTGTGATTTTGCTTGTAAGGTTTGTCTATCTATATGTCTGTTTATGTTTTAAGGTTGTCTTTTGTTAAGTTTGGGTTTTCATTGCTAATAGTATATGTAGATAATTACTTTGGGTTGTAAATTGTGTGTCGTGGTATAGGTTAGGTAGATGGGGGGCTCGGATTTGTTATATCTGGCTTTATGAGTTATGGGAATTTGTGGGATGGTGGCTGAAGCAAGTTGGGGGCAGGTATTAACAGAAAGGGCTAGTTTGTGGGAATTGCAAATGGGACCTTGTTACCTGTGGGGCATATATTGTGGAAATTGGAGGTGGGGGCTACATTTGGAAGAGGGTGATATTTCAGGTTT
>NW_024840700.1:0-309 GCF_019175285.1 Sceloporus undulatus
TGATCTCTGGAGCAGCAGAAAATAAGCTTGTTCCCTCCTCAATGTGATATCTCTTCAAATATTTAAACGTATCATCTATTAACCTTCTCTTCTCCAGACTAAACATCCCCAGCTCCCTGAGTCTTTCCTCATAGGGCATGGTTTCCAGACCCTTCACCATTTTAGTTGCCTTCCTTTGGACACGCTCCAGTTTCTCAATGTCCTTTTTTAATTGTGGTGCCCAGAACTGGACACAGTATTCCAGGTGGGGCCTGACCAAAGCAGAATAGAGTGGCACTATTACTTCCCTTGATCTAGACACTATACTTT
>NW_024840700.1:409-1131 GCF_019175285.1 Sceloporus undulatus
GTAGTCTCATTCAGCCAGGTGTCCCCCATCCTATATCTGTGCATTTCATTTTTCCGCCCTAAGTGGAGTACTTTACAGTACCTGATCTGCAGCAACCATGGGTTTTGTCTACACACACTGAAAAATGTTCAAGAGAACTGTCCACAAAAATTCTCCCTTTCAAACACACCTTGGTCTGATAAGTTGCAGTATGCGCAAGCACAAGGCCATGGCCAGTCTGGTCCCCCCCCCCCCCCCCCGGCATGGTGGCAAATGCTTTCTGAACCAGGATGGATGACTAAGGAACTTTCAACCGAGCTAAGTTTGAAATGGAACATGTATAAGAAATGGAAAAAGGGGGAAATCACAAAAAAGGAATTCAAAGAAATAGTAGGCATGTGCAGGGATAAAGTCAGAAAAACTAAAGCGCAGAATGAACTCAGGCTTGCTAGAGAGGTTAAGAACAATAAAAAGGGCTTTTTTGTATATGTCCGCAGCAAAAGGAAGAAGAAGGAAATGGTAGGGCCACTGCGTGGAGAAGATGGCAAAATGCTAACAGAAGACAGAGAAAAGGCAGATTTACTCAACACCTTCTTTGCCTCAGTCTTCTCAGAAAAGGTAAAGGGTGCTCAACCTGAGGATAATGGAGCAGAGGACAGAATAGGGGAATTTCAGCACAGAATAAGTAAAGAGATAGTAGAGGAATACCTTATTAATCTAAATGAATTTAAGTCTCCGGGACC
>NW_024840701.1:0-1131 GCF_019175285.1 Sceloporus undulatus
CATGGTAGTCGAAGTGGTGCCAAACTGGATTATCTCTGCAGTGCAGACACAGCCTTTCTCAGATGCTTGGAGTACAGTATTGTAAGATCATATGCACACACACACATACACACGCATATAGACATATACATACACATGCACACACAATTAAATGATTGTGGATTGAGATCAGAATGAACAAACAATGGAGGCAATAGCTATTATAATACTATTATAGGTGATATATAAGAGCTCCCTTAATTGTCCTAATCCTAAATGGGTCTTTCAAAGTCGGGTTTGCCCTCTGTCTTCTTCTCTGATGCTGGTTTTAAATTAAAGATGTTGAATTTGTAAGATGCCTGAGTGGCTGCTAGGAAATGAACATGGTTACACTGTAAGAGAAATTTATTTTGTATGATCCAGTTAAGGATCCCATTGATTCCTTTGGGGACACATCTATGGTCCAAACCTATGGTTTATTTTCCTTCTCCAAGATTAGTACACATAGAATTATACGCCCCAAATGCTTCATTAATGATTCCTTTTGAAGTGAATGAAATGGAAACAGGCTGAACTATGGCTATATTACGGCCATTTTCCATTCTATTTTGTCTATCTTCAGTACATGAGGAAGAGGCTTAGGGGTCCATGTTGGGTCTGATGAAAGTGATGCTCTCCTTCATGCCATCTATTGCCCTTTCATTCAAGGATTTCCAAGATGTGTCTGTATCTGGGAAGACACAGCAGCTGCACGAGAGTTGTGGGAATTCGCTTGTAGTGTAGGTGTATTTGGCCTAAAACCTCTAAAGGCACCAATGCCCATTTGATCTTAGAAGCTAAGCAGAGTCAGCCCTGGGTAGTAATGAAGTGGGAGACTGCCAACCAAGGTCAGGTGCTGCAGGCTATATTTCAGAGGAAGGAGTTAGCAAAACCATGGCTGAGTCTTTCCTTGCCTGTGAAGATGCATGACATTCATGGAGTCACCATAAGTTGACAGGCGACTTGAAGATGGTGCACACACACGCTCACAGACACACCTATTTGGATGTAATTCAGTGAAATTCGCCTTCTCCCCCAAATTCTATGCTAATTTAATATATGCAAGATACATAGTCCTTCTACACTTTTCCCTTTTCTGGCACAAAATAATAT
>NW_024840702.1:0-1131 GCF_019175285.1 Sceloporus undulatus
CCCTTCCTGGCTTTCTGCTGTTGCAGTTCCTGCCTTATCCTCCCACAGTGCGTGTTTGATCAGTTTGAATCATTTCACTTGTTACTTGTAAAATTTGCCATTTTGCAGTTGCATTCATTTACCGGTTCTGGCTAAGCATCAACGGTTCTTGTTGGTTTTCTGGTTCCGCTACCTTGCCGGACGATTGTGCCTACTGGTTCTTTCAACTCTGGTGGCTGTGAGGTGGAACATTACTGATCATTAGTTACACGACACTCCATTGGTTGGACCTGCAGAGCCTGATGTTTAGGCTGGACAGTGTCAAAAGTGTTGGGCTATCTTCGTTGGGTGAACACTGACCCAGCCGGCCTGGCAGCTCCCCATGGACCCTTGGTTGGCATGTTACTTGTGTGGGTAGGGTTGGCGGTAGGCATTCCTGTGGAATGGCCTTTTGTGGCGGCAGCAGAGGTTCTGGATCTTGTAGGCATGGTCTATAAGGTTGTGTAGCACTGTACCGGGAGTCTCCATGTGACACAGGAGCGATGAGGCATGCGTTGTGGCCATTGTGGGGGCCATAACGTGACATCGCTTCCCGATGACTAGGAGATTTATTCTTAAATGCAATCAGCAGGCTGCATGGATACGAGAGGGCATCATTTTAGCCCCTAGATCATCCCAATGCCTTGCTCTATATGTCATGCCCTTTATCTTACAACTGCAGGTTGTACGATGATTTGGCCAACCCTACCTTTTGTTGCTGGCTTGCGTTAATAAAGTTGTGACCTTTCTTCCACATGCAGCTCTGCGTATTATTGTGGCGCTGCCCTCCCAGGCAAAACAAAAAACTTGTACGGCAAGCAGCAATCTTGAACAACGACAACAACAACAGCAACAAAACATATTGCTATTTTGTTCAAGATGGTTGTTGATTGTATGAGTTTTTTTTGTGTAAAATGTTTGCTGTACAAGATGGCTAAAGTTTTGTACAAAAACACATGATTTTTTTTAGAATCGTGTTTTTGTGCAAACTTCCTCAATTCTCTCTCTCTCACACACACAACCATGTCTATTTCTGCACAGAATAATAACATGAAAAACTTTAGAATATGTGAATATCAGATAAGAATTGTACACAAGTGTTTGTTTTTATCA
>NW_024840703.1:0-1131 GCF_019175285.1 Sceloporus undulatus
CACTATTGAAACCATTTAAAGAATCCACTTAAAAAGCAGTAAAAAAACAGTGCTGTTGAAAATAATGCAACGCCCTCTCAAAATCTCTTTCCTTAAAAACCTGAAATTCTAAAAGCCTGTCAGAATTATTTTTTCCAAAAAAAAGTTTTGGCTTGCCAATGAAAGGACTGCAAGAAAGAAGGGTTTCCAGAGGATAGGGGCAGCCACTAGGAAGACACTGGCCCTGTCTACTCAGTGATAAATAATACTGGGTAATAAATAAATAAATATTACCCAGTAATAAATAAACTGGCCTCCCCACAACTTCTCAGTCTGGATGATACAGGGCCAAATTCCTGCGTTTGGTGCAAAACAACCAGATGGTATCCAGTCCATTCAACAACAAACCCAGAGTATATCACCCTTGGAATGGAGTAAAATACCACCCTGTTAGCTCTGATCTTCCCAAAAGATCCAGAGCCCTCCATTCCAATGCTGGGCAGCTGGTTAAAATGTGTCCCTTTCTGCTGCCAGGTAGATCCTCTGCAGTTGAACATTAGAATCATAAAATCATAGAACCGTAGAGTTGGAAGAGACCACAAGGGAAATCCAGTTCCACTGAGTGACCATATCACATCAATATTAAAATTACTTTGCTGGTTGCCAATTTGTTTTCGGGCAAGGTATAATGTGTTGGATGTTACCATTAAAGCCCTACATGGTTTGGGCCCAGGTTAAATTCAGGATTACCTTCTCCCATATAATTGCCCCTAGGTCCTCTGGAGGACATTTACTCCAGTCAGCAAGGATCAGGTTGGCAACTGTCAGCCAGAGGACTTTTTCTTCAACCACCCCCAGATTGTGGAATGACCTGCCGGATGAGATCCATCAGCTGAATATGCTGTCTGAATTAAAAACAGCATGAAAGACGCATCTCTTCCAGCAGGCCTATCCAAGTGGTTTTTAAATTGCAAATTTTAAATGATAAATTTTCAAATGTGGATTGTTTATTCTTTCAAATTGATGGGTGCTTTGAACTGACGTTGTGCGTTTGTTGGTCTGTTATTGTTCCCTGCTTCATGGGGAGAGGCAAGTAAGAAATAATAATAATAATAATAATAATAATAATAATAATAATAATAATAATAATAC
>NW_024840704.1:0-1131 GCF_019175285.1 Sceloporus undulatus
CAGGAACATTGATGTATATCTCCATGGTCATTTGGTCAGTGCTGTTTGTGAAAAGGTCACTTCCCATAACCTTCACATTTCTAGGAGTCAATAAAGTTTATTGCCTTTTGTTCTCTGACCTCTTCCTCTCTCTGCTCTCACTAAGAATGGAAGCAGAAACCAGGTTATACTAGTAAAGATGTTTTTTTCTTCCTACTTACACTCATGAGAGTCAGCTCCAGGGACTCTTCTATCAAGTATGGTTTTCTCTACTGATTAATTATTTTGTAGAACCTAGATTTAGCAATAAAGTAAGTTTCTTTTACCTACCAATGTATCCTGTTTATTTGCCAGAAGCTCAGATCTAGTTGTTTTTACCAAATACCTGTGGAGTACATACTTGTTGCTGTTGGTGCTGCTGATAAACTGATTTAACCACAAATAACCAAAAACCGTAATCAATTTTCTAACAACTGAAACAGCCATTTCATGATTAAGTCATTTAGACGTATAAGCTACCTTGGGTCCCACTCTGGGAGAAAGAAAGCATGCAAATAAAATAATTAATTTAACCCAGATTAGGACTGCCACTACAGCAGACATTTCGCTTCCGAGCTCAATATAAGGTGTTGGTTATCACCTATAAAGCCCTAAATGGCTTGGGCCCAGGATTCCTGAAGGACCGTCTCTCCCCGTACATTCCGCCTCGCACCCTCAGAACATCTGGGCAGCAACTCCTGAAGGTGCCTGGGGCAAGGTTGGCCGCTATGGCCAGAAGATCCTTTTCCACTGCTGCCCCAGCCCTTTGGAACACGCTGCCCATAGAGCTCCGCTCATCTACCACCCTGGCCCAATTTAGGAAGGGACTTAAAACCTTCCTATTTAATCAGGCATTCCCCGACTAAACATCCTGTGGGCCTCCCTCCTCTCTCGTGGCCGTGAGGCTGGGCTAAGGGGTCTTTTATTGTTTTTATGAATTGTTGTTGTTTTTAATCTGTTTTTAAATTGTATACTGCTGCACTAAGGTGCATTTTGTAAGCCGCCCTGATCTATCTGGAAGGGCGGGGTATAAATAAAATTTTATTATTATTATTATTATTATTATTATGATAATACAAAGAAGGTGACTGTTGGGGAATTCATTGCTCACCC
>NW_024840705.1:0-1131 GCF_019175285.1 Sceloporus undulatus
TTCTCCAAATCTGAATCAGAAGAACCAACCGCAGAATGTAAGGCCTGCCAAAATAAAGCTGCTTCAGGTCTCTTTGGAGGTATGCTATTTAAATGATGCATGGGTCCTAAGTAGGGATGCCATATCCTGGTGGCCCCCAAGACAAACCCGCTTTTGGGGGGGCCCTTGCCCGCCCCGGCCCGGTTCCCCCCCAATTCCGGCCTTTGTGCCGGGCCCAGCCTCCAGGCCGGGTGCGCTCATGTGGCCATTACCGCGGCTGCTAGCGTGGCTGGCCAGCCACCCACCTCCTCCTCCTCCTCCTCCTCCATGGCCGCGCTGCGCCGCCCTCTGCCTCCATCGCTCCTCCTCCACCTCCCCCCCAGAGCAGCTGCTGCGCAGCCCACGGCGCTTGCCTGGGCCAGGGCTGGCAGCAGCGTATGCTTGTCCCTTTTGTGCACTTGCACACGGGGCTTAAGAGGCAGCGCTCGCCTCCTAAGCCTTCTGGCCAATGGCAGACGAGCAGGGGGTGTCCTAGTTTCCAGCCCCAGTCTGCCATTGGCCAGTGTCAGGAGCCTTGGAGGAGGAGGCGGAGGCAAAGGAGGAGGAAGAGGAGGCAAAGAGTCTGGAGGTCGCGCCAAAGCCACACTCCATTCCTAAGCACTGGAGTGCAGCTTTGGTGCAGCTTCCGGATTCATAAGATGCATGCATCATTTAAACAGCATACCTCTAAAGAGACCCGAAGCAGCTTTATTTTGGCAGTCTGTAACAGGCCTAAGTGTTTGGCCCATTTCCCCACAGTCATTTTGCTCCTATACGCAGCTATTGCTTAATTGGGTGACTACCATAAAATTTATAAGAGGTCAACACAGTGATTTTATCGTGGACAATATAATCTTGCAATAAAATTGCAAAACTTGGAATGAGAGAGTGTTGTAAAACGTATGGGAGGTTGACTCACTTTTTTTAAAAAAAAATCTGTGCGGACAGCATCATCAGTAAGTAAAAGAGTGCAAATACAACCTCTTTGAGAAATCATATTGGGATATTTTGATGCAACGTCAATAGCAACTTCTTTCATATTGTTTGTACATACATATGTTCTGCGTACCTTCTGTTGCTGGACAGACATTGGAAGGAAGCTATTTTAAAAAT
>NW_024840706.1:0-1131 GCF_019175285.1 Sceloporus undulatus
TAGGAATGGAGTGTGGCTTTGGCACAACCTCCGGACTCTTAGGACCCTAAGGACTGGAGCATGGCTTTGGTGTGGCTTCTGGACTCTTAGGACGCATGCATCATTGAAACACCATACCTCCACTGTGACTCGAAGCAGCTTTATTTTGGCTGTCTGTAACAGGCCTTGGTTTCCAGGGAGAGTTCAGGTTTAATTTGTTCTAAAACTCAGTTGTTTGTCTTTTTGGCCATTCATGGTATCCTCAGCACTCTTCACGAGCACCACAGTTCATTAATTAATTTTCTTCCTATTTGCTTTCTTTGTTGTCCAGCTCTCACATCTGTACATGGCTTGGGTGATTTTAACTTTAGTGTTCAGCTGTATATAATTACACTTTAGGATTTTATTAAGTTCTTTCCCTTACCTGCCCATCCTATTCCTAATCCTCTTCTGATTTCTTGACTGAAGTCTCCTTTCTTGTCAAGGCTTGATCCAAAGTATGGGAAATATTTAACTATTTCAATTTCATAGTTATCTTGGCTGAATTTATGTTTTCTGTATGTTTAACATTAGGCTTCCCTTGCACTCTCTTTGGGTTTCTTTACTGATTGTTCCAAGTCTGTGATGCTTTCAGTAGTAGTATGGCCATTTGTATATCTTAGATTATTGATGTTCCTTCCTCCTGTCTTCCTTCCTCCTCCTTTCATGTCTAAACCTCCTCTATGTATGGTATTTTCTGCATACAGGTTGAACAGAGGGAGTGAAAAAAATGCAGCCCTGCCTGACCTCTTTACCAATGGGAACCATTCTATTTCTCCATTTTATATTCTTACAGTAGCCTCTTGTCCTAAGAACAGATTTCTCATCAGGGCTATCAAATGTAGTAACACTCCTGTTTCTTTAAGAACCTTCTATAGCTTGCCATGATGTATTCAGTCAAAACTTTGCTATACAGCACATGCTCTGCTTAGTTCTTAGTGCTGTGTCTGTCCTAATTGAGTCTAGCTATCTGACATGGGGTCTTATTCTCTTTTTACTGCCCTCAGCCTTTCCAAGCATTAATGTACTTTTGAGTGAGTCATGCCTTTTCATGATGTGGCCAAAATACAACTGCCTCAGTTTAATAATCTGACCATCTAGGGGGAGTCCTGG
>NW_024840707.1:0-1131 GCF_019175285.1 Sceloporus undulatus
TCTAAATACCCCTCCTTAAAACTGCCAATCCCAGCATGCAACAGGAGGCAGCTAGAGGAGTCACACTGGAATAGTACCTCTTTAAGAGCTCGTCTGATAAACACCTTAGACATGTTGAGCTTCAAGCGCTGAAGCCGCATCCACTGAGAGATGGCAGTCAGACAAGAAGAAACATGCTGTTCAATACCTGTCGAAAGTTATGGGGTGGAGAGATACAGCTGAGTGTCATCGGCGTATAGATGATAGGAGAAACCAAAAGAACTGATGAGTTTACCTAGGGACAGTGTGTATAGAGAGAACAAAAGGGGACCCAAGGGAACTTCAACAGATAAGGGAACAGAGAACGAAGTCTGACCACCCGTGACCACTGCAAAAGATCTATCTGACAAGTAAGATTTAAACCAGTCGAGAGCAGAGTCGGAGAACCCAAGGTAAGAAAGTGAATCAACCAGGAGACAGTGATCCACAGTGTCGAAGACAAATCTAGAAGAATGAGAATAGAGTAAAGGCCATTTGCCTTTATCATTTGAGATCTTGGTGAAGGCTGTCTCTGTAGAGTGCCGTGGGTGGAAGCCAGACAGGAAAGGGTCCAGGATGGAGTTGGCTTCAAAAAAATCAGTACAGCGAGAATAAACGACCCGTTTCAGGACCTTAGAAAGAAAAGGAAGAAGAGAAATCGGATGATAGCTAGATTAAGAAGAGGGGTTGAGAGAGGGTTTCTTCAGAATTGGGGAAATGAGAACATGTTTGAAGTCTGAGGGGAAGGAACTCACAGAGAGAGAGAGATTAAAGATATAGAGGAGCGAGAGCAGAAGAGAAGAGGCTATAGAAATTAGGAGACTGGAGGGAATAGGATCAAGAAAACAGGTTGTAGGTTTGGAAGAGTTTAGCAATGTAGAGAGTTCATCCAGAGAAACAGGGGGAAACGCAGCAAGTTTATTAGTAGAAGGTGCCAGGAAGTTAATGGTAGGGGGCAAGTTGGGAGGAATTATTACAGATCGGATAGTAGTGACTAAATGAATATTTCAGTACCAGAAATACTCTGGTCCTTCCCTGCTCCATTAACATTGCTTCTGCCTCCCATGACCTCACTCTAGTATCCAAGAAAAATGGAAATCAATTTGTCTGTCT
>NW_024840708.1:0-1131 GCF_019175285.1 Sceloporus undulatus
AAGTAGACCACAAGTTGAACATGAGTCAACAGTGTGATGCAGCAGCTAAAAAGGTCAATGCAATTTTCGGCTGCATCAATAGAAGTATAGTGTCTAGATCAAGGGAAGTAATAGTCCCACTCTCAGAGCCCACCTGGAATATTGTGTCCCGTTCTGGGCACCACAATTGAAAAAGGACAGAACAATGGAAGCAAGGCACAGGAAAAGAGGTTCCACCTAAACATTAGGAGCAACTTCCTGACAGTAAGAACTATTCAACAGTGGAATATACTCCCTCAGAGTATGGTGGCATCTCGTGATGATGATGATGATAATGATGATTAATTTCTAAAGCACTCCTTCTTTGAAGGGTTTTAAAGGTCTTTGAATGTCTTTAAACAAAGGCTGGGTGGTATCTGGCTGAGATGCTTTCACTGTGTATTCCTGCATAACAAGGGGCTGAACCAGATGGTCCTTGTGGTCTATTCCAGCTCTATGATTCTATGATTCTAAAGTGGAATCATAGTGCCATGATAATGTAGTATGAAAGGTACCTCAGTCTTCATAGGAAAGGCAATGAATTCAGCTTCCTTACCCACATAGGCCACATTCTCGTAATTCTCCATCATCACATAATTGTACATAAGTCGCTGCTTCTTCGTCATCAGTTTCCATTCCTCCTCAGTGAAATATACCGCCACATCCGCAAAGGTCACCTGCAACAGAAAATAGCCCTCATCCACAGAGTGACTAAGCAAAAGGGGAGGAAAGCACATGGTGCATCCAAATATTATTTCATCACTTTAGAATTCAGTCCAGCAAATAAACTTTAAATTCTGTCAGCAAGAAAAAAGCTACTGCCTTTGAGATCCAGTTTGTTGTGAATCTTTTCAATATAATATACAATATAATACACAATATAATTTAGGCCATGGCTGGGATATTGATGATGGATTAGGATACTGACTATCCCAACACATACAGAACATTTAGCCACCTAAGAATTATAGTGCATTTAAACATTTCTTGCCACATCTGAGAGGCAAATGTCATTTTTAATAACAGTTCTGGGGAGCACTCTGGGCTTGAAGGCCACTGGGCCCACCCCATATTTAGATCCAGAGATGTTCTCCCATAGCCACCAACATTTCA
>NW_024840709.1:0-1131 GCF_019175285.1 Sceloporus undulatus
CAGTCCAGGATTGTGTGGAAGGGTTGCAGCTGAGAGAGTGAGCCCATGCTTTGCAGGCATAAAGCCCCAAATTCAGTCTCTGGCAGCATTGTCTTCCCAGAAGGTGGAAGTGAGATTTCCAGACCCCAGACACACAGTGCACCAGTGAGTCCTTTGTGTGGGGAATGTGTGTGTATGTGTTGTTTACTAGAGATTTGTCAGGTATTTGTTTCACTGGGTTTATTTAATGAATTTACATAGGTCTTCACTTCCCAAAAATGAGCATAATCCAGGATGCAATCTTCATTCATAAACCTATACATCTATAGATTTGTGTTGTATAAGTGCAACATATTCAGAAGTGTGCATCTTTTTAAAAAATACACAAGGAAAAGTGAAGAAATTGTGATTTTGACAATAGATCCATTCAGAAACAATGCACACAAATGTACATCCCTCAATTTCTGTGTGGCTTTAGCAAGCAGAGGAAGGAGGTACATACCTCATGCTCCTGCTATGACTGACACACACACAAACACACACATTTTGTAATTGTCAATTTTTAAACCGCTTTGATTTTTATGGAAAGGTGGTATATACATAAATTTATTATTATTAGTAGTAGTATAAACGCAGCAGTTAAGCTCAGAGATTTGTCTCACTTGGAAAAATGAAAAAGTCTCTAAATGAAAAAGGGGGCGTAATGAGGGGAAGTCGTGGATCAGATCCATAAAGTAATACAGCTGTTATCCAGCCCAGGGGCCAGAGTTTCTCCACCTGGATATACATCATAGAATCATAGAGGGCGACTAAAATGGTGAAGGGTCTGGAAACCATGCCTTATGAGGAATGACGTAGGGAGGTGGGGATGTTTAGTCTGGAGAAGGGAAGGTTAAGAGGTGATATGATTAATCTGTTTAAATTTTTGAAGGGATGTCATATAGAGGAGGGAGCAAGCTTGTTTTCTGCTCTTCCGGAGACTAGAACCCGGAACAATGGATGCAAGCTCCAGGAAAAGAGATTCCACCTCAACCTTAGGAGAAACTTCCTGACAGTAAGGGCTGGTCGACAGTGGAACAAACTCCTTCCTCGGAGTGCAGTCAAGTCTTCTTCCTTGGTCTTCAAGCAGAGGCTGGATGGCCATTTGTCAGG
>NW_024840710.1:0-1131 GCF_019175285.1 Sceloporus undulatus
CTCCCTGATTTGGAATAACTATCGGCCTGTTTCGCTGCTGCCTTTTTGGGGGAAGGTGATCGAGAGGGTGGTTGCCTTCCAGCTTCAAGCGATCTTGGATTTTCTAGACCCATTTCAAACCAGCTTCCGGGCGGGCTATGGAGTCGAGACTCCCATGGTCGCCCTGGTCGATGATCTCTGTCTGAGCATGGACGGGGTAGTGTGTCCCTGTTAGTGCTTTTGGACATCTCAGCAGCTTTCGATACCATTGACCATGGTATTCTTCTGGATCACCTGAGGGAGTTGGGAATCGGGGGCACTGAGCTCCAGTGGTTCCATTCCTACCTCTCGGGCAGATTCCAGATGGTGCAGCTGGGGGACGTTTGCTCCAATAAGAGGGCACTTACATTTGGTGTCCCTCAAGGAGCTATTCTGTCCCCCATGCTATTCAACATTTACATGAAACCGCTGGGAGAGATCATCCGGAGACACGGGGCGCGGTATTATCAGTACGCTGATGACACCCAAATATGCTTCTCTGTGTCTCCGACTGATGCAGTGACCAGGGATGGCATCTCTCCTCTAAATGCCTGCTTGGAGTCGGTAATGGGTTGGATGAGGAAAAACAGACTCAGTTTGAATCCAGAGAAAACAGAAGTGCTTGTGATAGGTACCCTGGGCCCGGGGATGGAAATTTGTCCCCCTGTCCTGAATGGGGTCATGCTTCCCCTGAAGGACTCTGTTCGCAGTCTGGGGGTGCTTCTGGATTCATCGCTCCACCTTACATCTCAGGTGGATGCGACAGTCAGGAGTACTTGTTATCAGCTTCGGCTGATACGCCAGCTGCGACCCTACCTGGTCCAGGGGGACCTTGAAACGGTGGTACATGCTCTGGTAACCTCTCGGTTGGACTTCTGTAATGCGCTCTACATGGGGCAACCCTTGTACCATACCTGGAAGCTTCAATTAGTACAGAATATGACAGCAAGGTTGGTCACTGGATGCTCCAGGACCAGCCATATAACACCTATCCTGCAAGATCTACATTGGCTGCCTATTCGCTTCCAGGCGCAATACAAGGTGTTGGTTATGACCTATAAAGCCCTAAATGGCTTGGGCCCAGGGTACTTGGAGGACCGCCTCTCCCCATAA
>NW_024840711.1:0-1131 GCF_019175285.1 Sceloporus undulatus
TAGATACATATCTGAAGTGTGTGTGTATGTATATATACACACACACATACGAATCAGTAGTATCTATCTATCTATCTACACATACACAAACCAGAAGTATATGTGTGTGTATCTATATCTCTACAAAAAGAGCTGGAAACCTACCCAATGTAGATACCAGAATGATGATGTATATATATCTAAATATCAGAAGAGTGTGTGTGTATTTAAAGCACGTGTGTGTGTGTGTGTGTGTATATGAATCCTAAGTATATCTATCTATTTCGTCTCCCGAAAACTATACATTCCAAAAAGCAATTTCCTATAAAGGGACACCACCCTTTGACTCTGTCATTGTATTGAATGAGTCTTGAGCCCCATGGATTTTGGGGCCAATGGAGGGAGAGCCCTGGACCCAAAACCCAGCAGACGCCAAGGGCCCCTTCTCCATGGTTGGACTGCAACTCCCAGCAGCAACCTGGGAAGGGATGATGGGGACTGGAGTCCCCGAGCGCCAGAGGGTCCCCCCTCTTGCAGGAAAGCGAACCAGAGCAACCCTTTGACTCCACCATTGGACTTAACGGGTACATGGCATTCGCTGGCTTGAGCGAAACAATGGGAAGAAAGGAAAGAGGGGGCTCCCAGGGTCTGAATCCCCGCATGGCAACAACAAGAGCCTACCTTGGCCAAGAAACACTCTATCAGCCTCAAAGGGAGGCACTGCCCACCCCCCAACAAGCCTTGCATGCCAGGAGAGCCCTCCAAAGTCACAACACACGACAACAGCCATGTTTCTAAGAAGTCATGGGGAAAGGGAGCCCAGGGTTTGGATGCCCACCTTTGCCAAGACACATTCTCTCAGCCTCCAAGGGAAACACTGCCCACTCCCCAACAAGCCTTGCATGCCAGGAGAGCCCTCCAAAGTCACAACATACGACAACAGCCATGTTTCCAAGAGGTCATGGGGAAAGGGAGCCCGGGGTTTGGATGCCCACCTTGACCAAGACATACTCTCTGCACCTCGAAGGGAGGCACTGCCCACCCCCCAACAAGCCTTGAATTCCAGGAGAGTCCTCCAAAGTCACAACACATGACAACAGTCATGTTTCCAAGAGGTCATGGGGAAAGGGAGCCCAGGGTTTGGATGCCCAG
>NW_024840712.1:0-1131 GCF_019175285.1 Sceloporus undulatus
ATGTGGGTTTTAATATCATAAAGATTACAATTAAAAAATAAAAATAAAATGGGACTCGCTGTCTCTTTTTGCATAGAATCCTAGAGTTGGAAGAGCCACAAGGGCCATCCAGTCCAACCCCCTTCCATCTTATTCAAAGCAGGGATGAGGTGGGTTTTTGGGAGGGGAATGGGCTGGATCCGTTCCAGAACGAGAGATGGGGAGAACGAGGGGTCTTCCTAGAGCTCATGCACACCCGCCTCGCACACCCGCTCACGACGGTGTTCCCTCTTTCCAATAGCCATGATAAAGCATCAAAGGAAGCCATTGGTGCTTGGGAAAGCATGGTTTCAGCGGGGGCAAGGCAGATGCAGAGCCCTTGGGGCAGGAGGCAGTATATTGGTCTTTAAGTCCAATCTATTGATGCAGCCTAGAATCACATTGGCCTTTTTAGCTGCCACATTACACTGTTGGATCATGTTCAATTTGGGGTCTACTAGGACTCCTAGATCCCTTTCATATGTAGTTTTGTTAAGCCAGGTGTCCCCCATCCTATATCTATGCATTTCACTTTTTCTGCCAAAGTGTAATACCTTACATTTCTCCCTGTTGATGTTCATTTTGTTAGTTTTGGCCCAGGTTTCTAATCTATTAAGATCATTTGCTATCATAGCTTCCCACCAGTGAGAATTTAAAAAGGTTTGTTTTGACAACAGACATGTCTTCTGTTGTGCAGCAAGCTTGAAAATGAATGCATATGCCTATATGCATGCTTGCGCATGGAGAGAATTAGCATTCGAGGCACCGCTGTCACACATCACAGAAAGAGAAATAGATAGGCAAAGCTCCCATGCAATCGCCTTCTCCTGTTATGAACTGGCACTGTCTGCCCCATTTTTGTGCCTCTTATATTTTTGTGCCTCTTATTATTTAGGTATTTGCAGCTGCCTCCCAGTCTTCCAGAAAGTTGTTTCAAGGGCAAATGTGACTTATAGGGGCTGAAGAAAAACATTTCCTCCAGCTTTGCAAGACGGTCTGTGCAAAGATATGGAAACTGCTGCACTATAAGAGTAGGGCACAATATTTACAGTGGAGACTATCTTATTTACCTGTTTTAATATTGTAATACTTTGATTCTATTTTAGTGGTCAC
>NW_024840713.1:0-1131 GCF_019175285.1 Sceloporus undulatus
ACTATACTGCAGAGTGATGTTGTGGATTGACCTTGGGGATGTTCAATTGTATGCAGGGGAAAGTGGCAATCTGAAGTTTTTAATAAGCAGTCCTTAACTTTCTTACAATGTAATAAGACAAAAAAAAGTATTAACAGAAAGGCTTATGGAGTAATTAAAGTGAAGATGATGCTAGAGAACATATTTAACTCAATTTCTGGGCTGAAGGGTTGTATTGCTATTTGCTTAAACGTTGCAAATTGGTATGTTTGAGCTGATATCCTAATTGTTCATGGACTAGATTTATATTAAATGGATGTATTTGTCCTTTGGCACTAACATCTGTTTTTAGTCAATGAGAAGTTTAATGTGCTTTGGTAAACATAGTCTGCAAGCCTCTGCCTTGTAGTATTGAAAATACAAAAACTGCCTAGGGTGAGGTGATTTTTTAGAAGTGATTTCTTAGAAGACTGGTACACAGCAGAAAAGAAATCATAATTTTCACATCATTAATGACCATTGCTTTTAAAAGGTGATTGGAGCAGAGATTAAGAAGCTGTGTGCCCATTGCTATCCTGTGAATGATGAAATGTAGACCAAGTGTCAGCACCTGGCATGCTAGAGTAAATGTCAGGACCTGTGTGTCTTAGTATGACACACTTAGGTTGAATCCTCCCTTTAATTGAGCCCTTGCCCATCTTTGGTTGTGCTTATCCCCCCTGGCAATAGCAGTAGCTGCCAACTACATTTCCCAAATGCAATGCTTGATGGTGATGCTGCCACTGGAGTGATGTAACTCAATCAGACTTGGCAGAATAAATGAATATATTATCAATCATGAAGAATCATGTCGGATTATACTATGAACTGGGGTCTGAGTGGCAGAACGCACTACATTTTATGTAGTATTTTGAGTGTGTGTGTGGGGGGGGGGACGGCCTATCCAAGGCTAGCCTCGCAGTTCCTAGCCTCTTTAGGCTGCCACTCTCATCTTGCCCTTTGCTCCCCTTTAAAATCCCTTTTTGGATTTGGGTTCTGGGATTCCAGGTGACCTTAGCATGGACAGGTTTATTTAGAAGTAGTTTCTTTAAATGATATGTGTGATCACATTAATTCAGGGTGAAGGAAGCCAGATTAACAAGCAGTTCCACT
>NW_024840714.1:0-1131 GCF_019175285.1 Sceloporus undulatus
GACTCCTTGCCCAATGCATTGCTCACCTGGAGGGCCAGCACCAGGAAGGTAAGTCCCCCCACCTTCACAAAGGCCCCATTCCCACTCCCTCATTTGCCCTGGATAGAACTGGGAAGATCCAGGTGCCCCATATTGAATCTCCCCGGAAACAAGTTCCTACTACCCTTTACCTCAATCGGGGTAATCTACCCCCTGAACTTGATCCGATCATGACCGGGGCAGAGTTCATATTTGCCGGCAGCAGAGAAGAGCCGGTTGTTTCCAAAAATAAAGGGTCAACAGTCCGCTTTCAGAAAAACCGCGCTAACGGGGATTTGCCCTAGATCTCTTGTGCAAGCCCCTGATCGAGTTGTGTTAAAATCAGGGCAAGTGTGAACTTCCAACTTTTAAACCAGTTTGGGAACCGGGATAAAACGTAGTCTGAATGGCCCCTACATTTAAGGGTGAAGGGAGCAAGAAACAACAAGCAAAGTCTAAACACTTCTTTGACCATTGCAGTGTTGGAGCGTGTCGCCACCCTCGAACTGTCAATGGCTCCACTGTAGCAAGGCCAGGAGCAGCACAGAATGTGGCAAAACAACTCGGTGTGTGGCACACCCCACAACAAGGATGTGGGTCTTCCTTTTTTTACTTTCAGAAATGTTTATTACACTGAGATATTCCCATGATAGTATTTAAATTACCAAATATTGACCAAATATTAACTATTAATTTAACAGAATGTTATCGCCCTTTTCTTCAAATGTTTTAAGACAACTCCATTCCATTTCTAAATCTTCTTCTCCCTCTTAGTAAGGCAGATATTATATCCATATTTCTAGCTTCATATATCTTAATCATCCAATCTTCAATAGAAGGATTAATTGTAGATTTCCAAACTTGAGCAAATAAGATCCTTGCACATGAGACCATATATAAAACAGTTCTATTGTATTTCACTGACTTTATGTTGTGTGTAATGTTTAGTAAAAACAAATGTGGTTCAAAGGGAATATTTATATTAAGAATGTTTTGGATGCTTCCATGAATCCTTTGCCAGAATCCTTTAGCTTTAATGCATGTCCACCAATATGAAAGAAGCTTCCCTCGGGTTCCCCGCATTTCCAGCACTTAGTATTGCCAGTTTTGTAT
>NW_024840715.1:0-1131 GCF_019175285.1 Sceloporus undulatus
TAATCCAATCTGAGACGGCTTTAACTGCCCTGGCCCAGTGCTAGGGAATCCTGGGAACTGGAGTTTATTGTGGCACCAGACCTCTCTGACAATGTCTCACAAAACTACATTTCCCAGAATTCCCTAGCACTGAGCCAGGGCAGTTAAAGCCGTCTCAGATTGGATTATTGCTGAAAGTGTGTTTTGGACTTATATAACCTTTGGCAAGTCACACTCTCAGCCTCAGAGGATGGCAATGGCAACCCCTCTCTGAAGAAACTTACCAAGGAAACCTCATGACAAGGTTGCCTTAGGTTCGCCATAAGTTGGAAATGAGTTGAAGACACACATGAAGAACATAAAAAAGTCTGCAGTTATTTCTCAGGTTGTACATGGGAATGGGAGGCAGTGTGGTTCAGTGGTTTGAGTGTTGGGTTACAACTCTGGAGGCCAGGGTCCAGTGCCCCACTCCTCCATGAAACCAGCTGGGTCCCTTGGGCAAGAGGTCACACTCTCTCAGCCTCAGGGAAGGCAATGGCAAACCTCTTCTGAACAACTCTTGCCAAGGAAACCCCAGGAGAGGCTCCCCAGAAGTCAGCAATGACTTGGAGCCACAACACAAAAACGGCAAAGCCTCAAGAAAGAGACAGTGTGGTTCAGTGGCTGGAGCATTGGACTATGACCCTGGAGACCAGGGTTCGAATGCCCTCTTGGCCACGGGAACCCACTGAGTGACCTTAGGCAAGTCACACTCTCTCAGCCTCAGAGGGAGGCACTTGCAAAATCACTTCTGGACAAATGTTGCCAAGAAAAGCCTGCAAAGGGCTTCCCTTAGGGTCGCCATAAGTCAGAAACAACTTGGAGGCACACAACGACAACAAGGGCAGTAACACCACTAATCACACCTCACAACCCAGCTAAGGAGAAAGGAAGGAAGGAAGGAAAGAAAGAAAGATATTGACAATGTGTCTGGACAAGACGATGTGGGAGTTGTAGTCCTCAGTTCAGAGGGATTGGAGGGGCCTTACTGCAGGGCAGGACACCCTCCTCTTTCTGGCCATGTGGATGCTGGGAGATCCAGTCCAGGAAATACACTTTAAATCCCATTGGCAAGAGAAAAGGCTGCTACTGCCTTTCAGATCCAGTTTGCCC
>NW_024840716.1:0-1131 GCF_019175285.1 Sceloporus undulatus
CTGGTGCAAAAAGAAATGGCAGAAAACCACTCTTTTTTGCACCAGTAAAAAGGCACCTTTGCCACCTTGGTGATGGTTTTCCGTATTTTGGTACCGTGTGGCATCTAAACGCCATGCTGCCATAACGCCATCACCATATGGTTGCTCAGGGTGGCTTCACAGCACGTTCCTGGCAGTTTGGAGGCATGCGTCATGCAGCCGCCACACCCCCAAGCCACCAGGAACACGCTGCATTTTGCCCATCTGTTTTCCCTATATCAAAATTCAAATAGCCAAAGGAAAGGGGGGGGGGCTTAATGTGTCTCAACAGTGATTTGTTGAATATATTGTCTTCCAAACACGGTCAAATCTTTTTGGCTGACTTTGTAAGGAAACATTTTTGACATATTTTATTTTGATATTATGACTGTGTAACAAATTAATTGAAAAGTAATTTTTGTATCACTGTCAGGAGGGAATCACGACGGGGGAGAGTAAATCCAGCAAATTCTACAAGCACTGTTCCCCTTGATTAACCAGTCTCCCAAGATCTGTTGAAAGTCTTTATTGATCTGTGGATAGATAGCAAAGAGAGTACCAATCTAACCATTTTAGAGAGAGACTTCAAGGGCCTGAGAGCAGCTTCTAAATAGACCCTCTCCAATGTTCCCACCAGATGCACCTATGAGGATGGTGAAACAGAGAGCAAGACTTCCCCAGGAGATCTCAAAACACAGGTAGGAGTATATGATTCTTCCAAGAACCTGAACTGTATAGGGCTTTAGACTATAAGCAGCACTTTGAATCCTGAGAAACAAGCTGGCAGGCAGTGGAGCTGCTACAAGGAAGTTACGTATATGCTCTCTATAGCCAGCTCCAGTTAACAATCTGTCTTCAGCTCTTCGGAATAGCTGGAATTTCCAAGTCCTCTTCAAAGACAGCCCTATGTAACAACAACAACAACAACAACAACAACAGATTTATTTATATCCTGCTTCTCTGTTACAAAGATAACCAGCACAGTTTACAATTTAAAATTCCAACAATACTCTCTATAAATAACCCAATCTCCCCCTCCTTAAAATGGCAATTAAACATGTGACATTTAAAATAAACTATTAAACAATCCATAAAATAAAATAATCCATAAAA